>NC_134490.1:81639732-81706899 GCF_040206685.1 Ascaphus truei | reverse complement strand
CCTTCCCTCCCCTCTCCCCCCTCCCCTCTCTCCCCCATCCCTCCCCCTCTCTCCCCCATCCCCCCTCACTCAGTTTGCCCCCCCCACCACACCACCACTCCGTTTTACCCCCCCGTTCACATCTCTCAGTTTTCTATTTCGTGTCCTCCCCCGTTTCGTGTCTCCCCCCGTTCTCTCCCTCCCCCACCCTCCCCCCTCTCTCCCCCCTCTCTCCCTGACCCTCCCCTCTCTTTCCCTCCCTGACCCTCCCCTCTCTCTCCCCCTTTGCTTTCTCTCCCCCCTTTCTTCCACTCCCCCCTTTCCTCCTCTCCCCCCCTTTCCTCCTCTCCCCCCCTTTCCTCCTCTCCCCCCCTTCCCTCCACTCTCCCCCCTTCCCTTCACTCTCCCCCCTTCCCTCCTCTCTCCCCCTTCCCTCCTCTCTACCCCATCCCTCCTCTCCCCCCTTCCCTCCTCTCTCCCCACCTTCCCTCCTCTCTCCCCACCTTCCCTCCTCTCTCCCCCCTTCTCTCCTCTCCCCCATCCCCTCTCCCCCTTCCCTCCCCTCTCCCCCCCTCCCCTCTCTCCCCACCATCCCTCCCCTCTCTCCTCCATCCCCCCTCACTCAGTTTGCCCCCCCACCACACCACCACTCCGTTTTACCCCCCCGTTCACATCTCTCCGTTTTCTATTTCGTGTCCTCCCCCGTTTCGTGTCCCCCCCATTTCATGTCTCCCCCCCATTTCGTCTCCCCCCCCCCGTCAGAGGACAGCAACCAATACATGCTCCCAATGCTTGTATTTTGCGTTTTACCCCCCCGTTCACATCTCTCCGTTTTCTATTTCGTGTCCTCCCCCGTTTCGTGTCCCCCCCGTTTCATGTCCCCCCCCCCCCCGTTTCGTCTCCCCCCCCTGTCAGAGGACAGCAACCAATACAAGCTCCCAATGCTTGTATTGCATTGGTTTTGCCTTGCTGTCCTCTGATTGGCTAAATTTGGTCATGTGTTCTGAAATCGGAGATACAGATTCAAAATTTTGAAACTCCTGAATCTCCTGAAACTGAGCTCCGACTACAGCTTACGGGCACGTGCAGGGGGGGGCGATCACGCAGGCCACACACATTGTTGCAATGTTTCTCATCGCGACGAGCGTGAGCACCTGCACCAGCTCAACGCCACCCTGGACACAGCCTAAGACTGCGTCCACGTGCGCGGTGCACATCTCCAAGGTTTTTTTTTTTTTTTTTGTATAACATTCAATGCTTTATTGCTAACACACACACACACAGCCTGATGAAGCAGGGAGAGGAGAGAGATGCAGATGCCGGGTAAGTCCACACGCGGTGGCCATTTTTGCTAAAAAAAACAATTGGAGATGTTTTAAATCAGGAGCTACACTCAGACCGAGTTATAAGAGGATCTGCGTTGTAGCGTATCACGCTATAACGGGATTGAGCTGTATATATATATATAGGAAGTCTATGTTTTAGATGAAACACGTAGGGTTAATAGCAGGAGATATATGTACTCTATATATTTATTCCCTGTCTGATCTTTTCTTTTAATACATTCTCTAAAGTTATTCGTGTCCAGTCGTTATTGCTGTTCACGCCCCACCCCTGGTCTACCTTTGCTCCTATACTCTAATCTAGAGGCTTCCCCACAGCTCCCTGTGATGTGCATACAGCTGGGAAGTGCAGGTGGGGTTTAACACAGCGCAGGTGCTGCACAATGTCTACTGGTGTAGTCTCAAGCAGCTATACCTGCAGAGGAAGGAAGAGCTGTGTTTGGCGGACGGAGTACTGATGAGAGCTGCCTTAAGTGAGACATTGCCGGGAGAAAAGCAGATGGGCGATCACGTGACAGAGGGCTGAAGAGCTTCCGTGTATCGGAGGGAGCCATGGGTCAACCTATAGCGCACCGGAACATCATTGGAGTGCCAACGGCCCGGAGGGTTCCAGTAAAAGCCAAAGTCACTTCTCATGCCTGGTAACTATGCTTCAACAGACATTCTCCTGTTTTCAACTATAGAAGCTTCCTCCTAGATTTATTACAGAGATCTGGTAGATCGGGAGGATTTTGAGTCATCTGAAGTTGCTACGTTGGGATGACAGTGTGACAACTGTCTCCTTTATGTGAGGAGTCAGTCTAGCTAGTTTTGTTTTGGGTGTTTCACACTCATAGGTGTTTGGATTTTTTCTGGATCATAAGACTATACAAGAGACATTTTGTGGGACTATTTGTTCTGTGATAGGAATGAAGAGGAATCACTTTATTTGAGTTAGTGATCTATTTTTTCCTGTACTTATACATGAGCTATTGAGCAGCTTTTTACCTCTACTATAGTTATTACTGGTACCTTTGTCTTTTGATGCCCTTTCCTCATATATATAGCCTATCAACCACCAGAACCTTATTATATATGTATCTCATTGCGCCAAATGACTTGTTTTCTATGAATACATTGGGTTAAATTGTGATTAACCAGCATTGAGGCTGCATAGAGATTCATTAGCTTACTTTAGGATATCTACGCACTTGATGTAGTACCTGCAGTCCTTATGCATCTCAAGACATCTCTTGTTCCCCAGGTCAGCCCAGTTGTGGACTAGGGAATGTCTGGTCTGTCCTTCCTGGGTCAGCCCCAATTGTGAGCTCAGGAATCCTCTTCCTGTGTCTCACATGACACTATTTCACAGTGCTCTGATTAGGCAGCTGGAGTCTGGTTGATTGCCTGTTGCACTTAACCAGCTCCCTGCTGGATTTAGAAGCATTTTCTTTAACAGGGATATTCCCTGTTACAGTCATACTAAAGTAGTTCTGAACAGGGACGTTCTCATGATAATATTGGGAAGGCTCCCCCCGGATCCTGATAAAGACCATAACAGGCTGGTTTAAAAGATTTTACTGGCCACTAGATGTAAATGGAATGATAACACAACTTTAGTGCCACGTTTAACTTTAGTGCCACGTTTACCCTTGATCAAACAAAATAACAGTGTTCATGAATGTTTCTAAACATTTCAATTGTTCAGAGTCCTGCAGCGTGGATGACCTTTGTACTATCCACAAATCCTTCTTAGATGCTTGAAAAAGAGATTGTCCTCCTTGGTGCTGGATCTCCAGAATTATACACAGATTATTGTGAACATGTGAAAAAACAAATAATTATCTGTGTGTATTCTTACAGATATATGGATTATCTATATAGAATTGGATTCCTTATTATCACCAATGATCATGCATGTGTATATACATCTGAAATACTTAACTCTCCCTTGTGAATAGTACAGTTATGAGCAGTTCATGTAACCATTCATGTAAAGAAAAATATAAATCATATGGTACAATAACATACTAAAACTTTATAAAACATTGAGTATTGAAATCTCACGAAGTGTAAATAAAAAATGCGCATTGAGTAAGGTAAATGTTTATATACAAGCCTGGACTCTCCGGTCTTCAGTTTTTGGAACTTCTGCTGTTGGAGTGAACTTGGGTGTCTGTTCGTTTATCTCAGGCCCAGCTACTCCTCCGGTCCTTGTGATCACTCCGCCTCGCGTCACCATGTGGCGCCATGACGTAATCAGGTAGTGATGCTCCCATATCTCATCTCGGTCTGCTGACATGCTGACCTCAGCTGTTGCTTCACGGAGATCCCTGTCCTGCTTTCCTTGTCCACAATTCTGGAGATCCAGCACCAAGGAGCACTAGCTCTTTTTCTGGCAACTAAATGTGTTAATGCTCAATTTTGGAAAAATCAGTCAAAAATCAAGTTATGTACATCATGGAGATTGAAAGGATGACCAGTTACATCAATGACACAATGCCTAAATTCCACAGAACCCGGATCCCCTCTTGCTATAACAGCAATGAGAGTAATAGGTACAGCCACGGCCCCTTTTATTCTTCAACATCTCCACATTTTTTCGGTGATTTTTTCCGAATGCCACGCACTTCACCGCACTTCACCCCGTTCATGCCGCGTTCATAACGCGTTCATACCGCGTTCATACCGCATACTGTATATTCAATATTACGGGAGTCACGTGGTAAGCGACGGTAAGCGGCGGAAAGGCACTTAGAAAAAATCAGGCCTTTTTCCTGCCTGGAATTGATGCCGGAGGTCTCCGGAGCTGATACCATTAATAGCAGCACCGGAGCCCCCCGGCATTCATCCGAGGCAGGAAAAATGCATTTGAAGGCCACTTCATTACCTTAGCGGCTAACCGATAAGGCAATGAAGGGGTTAACCAGCCATGCCAGGTTTATTGGGGGTAGCGGGGGTGGGTGAAGGGGGTATTTGGCCCTTGGTGGCTGTTTAGGGCTTGCAGGGGGGTTTCGGGTGGACTTAACCCCTTCATTACCTTAGCGGTTAATACCGCTACAGTCATGAAGGGGTTAAGCCCTCCCGCTACCCACCCACAAGCCCTAAACAACCACGTTGGGGCTAATACCCCCTTCACCCACCCTCGCTACCCACAATAAAAAAAAATACACACACAACAGCCCCACACTAAATAAATAAATAAATATATAAATAAATATACCGTATATATACTGTGTGTGTGTGTGTGTGTGTGTGTGTGTGTGTATATATATATATATATATATATATATATATATATATATATATATATATATATATATATATATATATATATATATATATATATATATATATATATATATATATATATATTACAGCAACAACCCCTATACCCCCCTAACATACACATACAACCCCTTATCATGGGGTCAGTTATGCCATACCTCCTTCTCCCAGGTAACGTCTTGCGTCACGTTATTTTCTGCCCTAAGCAGAAGCACTGTATCACAATTTCTTATCCTGCAGAAAAACGGCCTCACACCCTTTATGTTAGGGTATCGTGAGGATATTATTTAAGAGAGGTCACTCAGAGTTGTATAAGATAAGACTCATGTTTATTGAGATACAACATGATAATAAGAAACAATAAACAAAATTGTTAATAATCCAATACTTATATTAATCTTTCTATGCAGAGATTATTTACTGGGTATGGTGTCATACTCACAAACCAACAGGTATTATGATATGTCAAGCTAGTCTAGGTAGGTCTCGTCTGCTGTGGCTTGCCACTCGGTTCTGAAGTCTGGTTTAGCCTCACACAAATCTTTATTGACCTTGTAATACGTCATGATTATCTTTGTGAAAAACAAGGGAAATAACCCAAAAACTAGCAAAGTTTCCTAACTAATTTCTACCTGCGTAGCAAATTAACCACAGGATGTTTGTGGTCTTACATCCGTGCCATTTATCGTAAGCTCATGCATTGAGAAGGCGTGAACACCTGCTCTGCTAAGATTTCCTATCTCATCAGCAGAATTCTATTTGCAAACTTCAGATATCTTATGTACTTATCCCAAAGCAACGAACTAGTGAATATGCGACAGTATGCTCAAAGCTGTCCTAAGACATATGTATGCTATGTATGAACCTGTGCTACCTGTAATCCATAACACCCTATACCCCCCTAACATACACATCATAAACATACAAATGTTCAGTGTATTGATGATGGGTGTATACTGTATTCCTCCAACCGCTTCCACCCCATAACCCCCAAACTCACCTTTTTTCTTTTTCTGTACCCCCCCCCCCCCCCCACAACCAGCAAATGTGTAAATAACGATATTGATACACGATTGTGTGGTAACCTTTTACTGTCTAAATCCAATAAAACGTGATAAAAAAAATAGCATAAGACATTTGGATGTACTCTTCAGTGCTTCCTATCTCTGCAAATACTTTACCTTTTACTGTTTTATTAAGCCGAATGGCTTGTACTGAGCCATTTCTATGTCAGATAATTGTGCATTTATTTTCTTTTGTTAAACTTTGCCAACCCACCTGGGTTATGATGAAGGCAGGCATCGTTTGGTTTGGGGTTATGACAATAATTGTCTCTCAATAGCCTCGCAAGGAGACAAGACATTATAAAGGCCTAACAATAACTAAGAGGAACATTTCATATAGATATTACTTTTTGAGTCAACCTTATGAAACATTTTTATTTTCTTTGGTCAGTAATTCTTCTCATAAAGGGGCCTGTATCTCGGGAAGCAGGGGGTCTCGGACCTGAAACCAATGCGGTTCAGCTCCGGAGACCCCCTGCACATGTACACTATGAATAAAATTTGATTTGAAATTTTTTTTTTTTGCCAAGGTTTGCGCAGAGAGAGCGGCGGATCTTTTTCTGCTGCAGGCACATCTCGGCGGGGATGGCGTATCGCCAGGTTATCGGCAGACAGACTGTCTCGCCACCGGCTACTCGGCGTGTTGTTTTCACAGTGATTCGCCAGGGATTCGGCCCTTTCTGAATACTGCAAGGGCAAATCACCAAAATCATGCCGATATTAAACCCCTGCCGAGAGTGCTTTTTCGGTGCTTACTGCATGAGGCCCAAAGCTTCAATAAGAAGTATCAGAGTGCAATCCAGCATTAACTGCCATTGTCTTGAATGGCAGCTAACGCCGATTTAGCTCTCATACCCATATTGGGGTTTTGTAAGTCCTCCCAAATGCTCTACCCCTCCCTTAATGCTCCATTGTGTATATTTGATCAATTATTTTACATTAGTTTCATATATCTATAGTAAAGCAACTCTTGATTTTTATATTGTTGATAGGTGGAAAATTACTGTACTACTCTACTGCAACTTATGCTTAATATTGAGCAAAAGGAATATTAACATGGGAGGATTACACTACTGAAAAAACAGATGAATGATACAGTATATTTAAAAGTGCATTACATGTTCTGCGGTGAAATTTTTTTTTCCCCCTGTACAGTAATAAGCTTCATTTTTTTTCAATACTCTGTATTGACTTATGACTGTTATTCCCACAATATCTTCCTAATCATTTTACTCTCATTTAATTCTGCTTTAAATGGAGATATAGCCAAGCTGATATTGCTTCACTGATACCAATTTCAAATATCACTGTTTTAAATTGCCTTTTTCATTTTCAAATTTATACTGCAAATCTGCCACCTTGTCTAAAAGGAATACAATTGTTACATGCTGAGGCTGTGTGACGGTAGTTAAAAGCAAGTTTTGATGTCCCTTTTTATATTCTGCTCCTGTCATTCTTTTCTCTGGAGTTCAGGACCTGTGTCTGGCAGAGCTATAATCGCAACTAAATGCATTTGAATATGGAGGAATGGAGGAATAAGAATTTGAGTTGGTTTGACGTTTTTCATTCTCACCTGAAATGTACAACAAGGCAGCAACAGCAGTATATTAGGAAAAGCAAAATGTAAATATTGTACTGAACATCTTTGCTTACAATTTTCACAAAAGATACACCTATCCATACTATGAATTGGATCTGTAGTGAAAGTATGACATTTGAATTTACATTGTTAAGATTTCTTTACACTACAAAGGGCATCAACATCATCATATATTTTTTGAGTAAAAGCATGCCTCCACTCTTAAGGAAAAGGGAGACCAAAAAGCGCACCAGCACAAACGGAGCAGGAAGAACCCAGGACAAAAAATGATTAAAAGGGCACTTTAATGTGACAAAAGACCCATCCAACGCGTTTCGAACGTCACAGCATTCTTTTTCATCCTTGAAAAAGAACGCTGTGACGTTCGAAACGCGTTGGATGGGTCTTTTGTCACATTAAAGTGCCCTTTTAATCATTTTTTGTCCTGGGTTCTTCCTGCTCCGTTTGTGCTGGTGCGCTTTTTGGTCTCCCTTTTCCCTGTATTGCATTGAGTAGCTGCACAGCCTGCCTGCCTGCCCTACCAGGATGTGAGTACTTGTATATTTTTCAGGGGAACCTGCCAATGAGACTGATGGTGGGTGGGTTGCACCACACACCACCTGTCTTCAGGAGGATAGTACCCATTATATGACACAATAGGTACTATATCAATTGTTAGTACCCTGGTACAGTGGTCTGGCTTATTATCATTTTGAGATATACCTGCATTTGAGCGCTTCAGCTATTTTCCATACTCCACTCTTAAGGAGGCTGTTAAATGTCCTTAAATTCGCTTTTTCTATAGACTGACGTCAGCATAACAGAATTCAGCATTCTTGTCGTTTGCACACAAAAACAAAATGTTTATTTTTAAAATAATTACTTACATACAAAAATAGTAAGAAGGACGATGATGTTTCAAATAGATTGATATTCTTAAGAATAGTTGCACATAGTAACCTTCTTTCTGTTAATCTCTCCAGGTATTAACATTTCTTTCTCCTCTTCATGATATCATCACTCTGGCCTGGTCTTTCTTCCTCTGGCCTATCTTCTCCCTAAATTCACTAAGCTCACTGCTGTATTTATCCATAAAGACCCACCCAGTCAGCCATTTTAACCTTTAAAATGTTATATCCCAACATGGTATTCACCTACATTACTGATGTCATATGAACTACTTCTGAACATATAAGTAGTTTCAAACTTACTGAATTGAAAAGTCTTATGCAGCATTTTTCCCAGTTAGGACTTGCAGCTGTTCAACAACTTGAGGCCACGAATTGACCTTTTGGGTCAATTCTGTCTGTCAGAATAGATCTGGCCTTTTACTTAGAATACTGCACATGTAACAATAACTGAATATACAATCAGATAATATATATATCAGACACATATGTAGATATGAAGGAAAGTTCACACTATTATACTGTATACTTTAACATTCTGCCTTTGATAACAGATTCATTCATTACAATATAATTATTGCTAAATTGGATTTCTTACAGCCCCCCTAAATTAGATTGTAATAGAATCACTATAAATCTTTCAAACAACCATACATATCACATTCAAAAATTATCAAACAGAATGTCAAAATACAGCACACCTCTGAATTACTCTGCCTTCACAATACATATTACCAATAGTTGAAAAACAATACATCAGAAAACAATGTACAATGATGAAGATAAATAAAACACTTATTTCCCAATATTGATACATTATAACAGATTTCTTTAAAAACTTTGCCCATTAAGCCTGTAATTACCCATCATGTTCTGTCTCTTTTAGTTTACCTTGTTCATGTTGAAAAACAATTTCTGCTTTTAATTGTTTTTGTAACATCTGAAGTAAACCTTCATCTTTTTAAAGTTCTTCAGTCCATTTCTCCCAAGAGAACTCAAACTCATTTATTTGAGGTGTATTAAACTGTAATGGAACCATATTTACATCTCTCAAGAATGTGTAAATATATTCTTACTGATTTCCTCCAATACAATTTAATTCTTCAATCATTAAAGGTTTTTACTGTTTCAATACAAAGTAAGCATGAATGATAAATAATCTTGACCTGGCGTAATAAACAAAGTATTTTAGAATAAAAATGTAAACAAGCGTAAAAAATCTATCCGTTAAGTCTTGCTATAATTGTGTAAAAAATAAAAATCTGGATATTGGAGACTATAAAATAATAACTGAATATTACTACCACTTTCTAGTACTGTTATAGGAAATAAAACTCTTTCTTTTCCCAATATGAACATTTAAAGAAAAAATAATAATACTTATACATACTATATATCACACCCATAAATCTGTATAATTTAGAACCAATAAAACTTCTTCTACCAAACTTTGTTATACTCCTAGAGATGTAATCCCCCCTGGAACTTTTTCAGTATTGATTATTTCTTTCAATAGTCCCAATAGTAATAAATATAATAAAAAATAGTCATTTTGTTTTTTTCCTAAAAAATGAAAAAATATTCAGTCCCATCGGTGATGACTCTTGTTGATTTTCCTCATTCTTCTTGATTCCGATCATCCAATCTGATTCTTTATTCATCCCACAATTACATATGACCTGTAAAAATCCAGCAGTATCATTATATTGGTAAATATATTTAACCTTAGTCCATCTGGACCATACACTTACAGTACTGTCTACATGTTACATACATAAATCACAAACATTACCTTTAATTATACTGTAATGTCAATTATATCATTAGACACTTCTCAATTTGTTTACCAAAGAACTTTTTCATTAAAAAAATGATCATAATTGTCATCTACTTCACTTCCCCCCCTTTTAACATTTTGAAAATATAGAAGACCTATTTTAATTCCTAAATTTTAAATCTAATTCTACCAACTGATTATGGATGATACTGTACTTTAAATCTTTATTTAATCCATAAAATTTCACATGTAAACTTTAATCACTAAACCTGTGAAATGAGTATAAAAGTGGAGCCACTTTAAAAGTTGTGGAATTCCTTAAGGTTTATTAACAAAGTGGTGTTCAATAAACACGTATTCGCTAGAAGAAAGGAAAGCAATGCTTATACTGTATATCATTCTGAGGGGAATAATCAATGCCTGAAGGAGGAGGAGCAAATAGAGTGTTTGCTGGCTAAACAGTGCGTTTGAAGGAAGCGGTTAATACCACTTGCTGCGCTGTCTGTGTGGTCACTGTACCATCAGGAGGTGGAGCGTTGAAGGACGGAGCACAGAGACTACCGGGAAGGGTCTGTGCGTCACAGCCGGAAGTGACATCAGACCCGGACACCCGGAGGGCTGCGTGGTATCGCGAGTAACAGCACATCCATGCTGTGTGTACCGGAGCGGTTTCCGTGAATTGAGGGACAGCAGGACCGCCAAGGATCTGCAGTATTTAAAGGGTGAGCTATTCCAACACTGTCTCAACCCTGGGGTACCCCTCTTCACCATTACCTGCCCGGGCAGTGCACCATCCAAAGGACCAAGACTGTCTATCGGGTAATTCCCGTTTTCAATCCCCTGGAGACTGACAAACTGGTACCGCTTATCCATTCCATCAGCACTACTTTTAAATTACTATTTATGTATTGATTTCACATTGTTGTCCTAGAGGGGTTTTCCTAGGACTAGTTTATTTAATAAAGAATTCTAGTTTAATCACAACCCCCATTGTCTGCGCTTCTCACTTTTTTCTTTCTTGTTGAAATGAGAACCCCTAACTGATTCAAGAATGCGTGGAAAACCCCATCTGGAAAAAACATGATTCCAAAAAACTCGTGCTGTAGTAATTGCATCATTTTGCTTGACCAGAATGCTCTCAACCCATTTTGAAAAGACAGCTCTCGTAATCCAAGCATATTTTAACCCATTCTTCCCTGAAGGTAATGAACCATTGTGATCAATTTGCCATGTGGACCCTGGGCCATCTGCTGGTGCAATACATTGAAAAGGTGTTTTTTGTCTTTTGAGCCTAGGATTTCCTTTTAAACTTTCCAAAAGTGTCTCTTGTCCTACGTGACCCAAACTTTCATGATTGAAAACCTCTTCCTTAGCCAAGGAATCAGCTATTGTATTTCCTTCAGTGAGAAAATCCTGTCCTGTTTTTTGTGTTATTTGGAAATCTTTCTTAAGTATTGGAATGATATCTGCAACTGAACCCATTGCTTCTTCTGGCAATCTGTACTGACATTGAGATTGAACATCGTGTCCCTTCATATTAACCATCTCATCTTGAAATCTGCCACAATCATTTTTTTTCCTGTGCCCACAATTTTGGAAAAATTTGCACAATCTGCTTGAGACAAAAATTATCACTGATATCAGGTAATTGAAACTCCCTAGTGACCATTTCAATTGGACAAACACTTCTCTCGTTACCATATTCAGAAGTATTAATTAACACAGGCTTTCTGCCTTTAGAATCTTTCCAAATTACCTTATTGCCTAAATCCACAATATTACAAAGAGGTGTTCCTGACAACATTGGTAACTTTTCTTTTGTTACACTTAACTGTGCCTTGGTATCTATTAAAAACTCTGTATCAAACCCCCCTAAGGTTCCTTCTTTATCCAAAGTTACTGGAGTTAATACTTCAAGAGGACGTGGTTTCCGATAGTCTAGTCAGGATGAATTAAGTCTTTCGTCTATGTGAGTTATGTTACAAACCTGTTTGTGTGTGAGATCATTAGTGTCTGTGTAACAAGCCATGATTTCTGTAATTCTTTTCACAAGGAGAGCATCCCGTGTTTGCTTAGGTGCTGTGTGCTGAACAAATACATTCTCTTTCCGCAAACTTTTTTGTAGATCTAAGAATTTGTCACAGTTTCTTCTATAATGCCCTATTTCTCCGCAATGAAAACATTTTAAACCTTGCAGCCGCAAAGGCTTGTCTGTTCTGCAGTTGTCACTCCTGTCACTCTGACTGTTCCAAGAGCTTTTACCCCTTTGAGTGTCATAAAAGACATTTCTATCATGAACAACTTCTGAGATTTTAAGTCTGGGATTATTCTGCAAAAACTGACGTCTAATATTATCAATAAAAAGAGCAGCAACTTCTAATGATTCTTTCTCAGAAGCAATTGTTAATGTTACTGGATCTAAAAATGTAATTTTTTTTTACAAATGCTCTAATCATTTTCTCTTCAGAATCTTGATCAGAAAACAGTAATTTGTATGCAGTCTGGAATTTTAACATAAACTCAAAAATATCCTCTGTAATTTGGGGTTTAAGATCTTCCAAAATATCAACGGTAATGGCATGTCCGGTGGAAATGTAAATTAATTGATTAAGCCTGTCAATGCAAGACCCTTGTATAAAATCACCGTTATCATCCTCTTGAGGCATGCTGACAGGCATTTTTAACCTTCGACTCATGTGAGTTGGTAACCAAAGTTTGTAAATCTTATTTCTTTGTTCCTCAGTCAAATTAAATCGATCTGTATAAGATTAAAAAATGTCTGCATTATGAAATGCATCCAGGTGATTTTTATAATCAGATATATCTTTTAATACCTTCATTAAATGATCATGAATTTTTAAATTCAGTGTGGCTGCTTTGTCAAGAAATGTTTTCCTTGTCAGTTCTGTGCTGCTTATGTCAGTCACATCTACGTCTGCACTAGAACTAGGATTAAAGATGCCCCTTGAGTATCTTTTTTCTTTTTGTCTTTACCAACAGTGCATGCAAATTTGATATTAGATGTTTCAATTTGTTTTTCTAACTCATGTATGCGTTTATGTAAAATGTTACAATTTGAACATTGATCAGTTTTTACAACTTCGATTTTATGCGATTTCTCATCATTGAAAACCATCAAATTAAACACTTTGATCATTTTCATGACATTTCTTAATTTTTTCTTATCTTTATGCATAGTTAGTATTTTCTTAATTGTTCCCCCACAAACGTCACAACGTTTCTTTGAAGAAATTCCACGCTATTCCATTCAGCGCATACAAATGCTCCAGACAATGCTCCTTGCACGTCCCGCAAATGTACCTTCTTCCTTGGGAAACTTAACCAGACAAAGGCAACCCCCGAACAGTCCGTCTCCCTCTAGGAGATTCGTGAAACCTGGTTCTCTGTCTCTGATCTGTTAATCAACTGTAGTCAAATCTACCAAAAACTTGATACTTCTTTTTTTCTTCGGTTCGTTTCAATTTTTTCTCAAATCTTGGATCCAGGATGAATCGACCACACCCCCTCTAATCCAAATGTGACGAAAAAACTGAATGAAGGCTGGCTCGCCAATGTTAAATGTCCTTAAATTCGCTTTTTCTATAGACTGACGTCAGCATAACAGAATTCAGCATTCTTGTCGTTTGCACACAAAAACAAAACGTTTATTTTGAAAATAATTACTTACATACAAAAATAGTAAGAAGGACGATGATGTTTCAAATAGATTGATATTCTTAAGAATAGTTGCACATAGTAACCTTCTTTCTGTTAATCTCTCCAGGTATTAACATTTCTTTCTCCTCTTCATGATATCATCACTCTGGCCTGGTCTTTCTTCCTCTGGCCTATCTTCTCCCTAAATTCACTAAGCTCACTGCTGTATTTATCCATAAAGACCCACCCAGTCAGCCATTTTAACCTTTAAAATGTTATATCCCAACATGGTATTCACCTACATTACTGATGTCATATGAACTACTTCTGAACATATAAGTAGTTTCAAACTTACTGAATTGAAAAGTCTTATGCAGCATTTTTCCCAGTTAGGACTTGCAGCTGTTCAACAACTTGAGGCCACGAATTGAACTTTTGGGTCAATTCTGTCTGTCAGAATAGATCTGACCTTTTACTTAGAATACTGCACATGTAACAATAACTGAATATACAATCAGATAATATATATATCAGACACATATGTAGATATGAAGGAAAGTTCACACTATTATACTGTATACTTTAACATTCTGCCTTTGATAACAGATTCATTCATTACAATATAATTATTGCCAAATTGGATTTCTTACAGAGGCATTGTAAAAATTACAGTTAAACAAATTAAAATGATATACAATTGTTTTGCTAGACAGGCAAACCAGGAAAAAGAGGTAAGTCTTACACCGAGCTCGAAGCAATGGTAAGGTAGATATACTCCTGAGCTCTGGCGGTGGCAAGTTCCAGACCTCTGAAGCTGCACACAAGAAGGCCCGCCCACTCAGCATAAGGTGCAGTACCCTTGGGATGGAGAGACAGACCCCATCCCGAGGATCTGAGATCATAGCCAGTATCCCTCTGTGGCTTCAAAACAAGACTGCAGATAGGCAGGCTCTTGACAAGGAAGGTTTTATACTATAGGCCATTATGACCAACTTGAACTGAACCTGGAAGCCAGTGCAGATTGCATAAGATGGGAGTGATATCCTCAAAGCCAGAAATACATCTCAGCATCCAAGCTACAGCGTTCGTCACAAGCTGTAGCCCTTGCATCAGGCACACTGGTAGTCTTGCATACACAGCATTCCCGTAGTTCAATCGCATAGACACAAGGCATGGACCAGTGACTCAAGGTCCATAGATGACTGGAGTGGACACAAGCTTCAAAGCAGCCTCAGATTTAAAAAAAAACAGACAACAACTGAGGCCACTTGGACTTGCATTTTGAGACTCTGGTCAAAGAGATTATGAACATGGGCAGTGGCTGTAAAACATTGATTAGGGGAAGCTTGCAATCCCCCTGTCGCACCCATAGGCATCTTGCTGAACTTGTAATCATTAGTTTAGCCTTGTCAGGATTGAGCTCCAGCCAATTCATCTCCATCCATGCCGCCACCTGATCTAGACATGCTGTCAATGTGGCAACAGTCATCCCTATGTAGCGCTCATATGAAACATAGATCAGCATACTGATGGCACTTCAGACAATGATATTGCACAGCTGTCTTATATACACATTGAACAGGAGCAGTGAAAGCACCGTTCCTTGAGGGACCCCAAAGGGGACAGGTCCTAACTGTGACATATGGGACCCCATAGCCATCTGCTGGGCCCAGCCATGCAGAAACAAGGCACAGATTGTAATGCGGTCCCACCAATACCAGCTAGGTTCCTTAGGTTGTGCAGCAGCACCCCTTGGTCAATTGTGTCAAAGGCTGCTGAGAGGTCCAACATGACAAGGGCAGAAACAGACATCCCTTGTCCATCTCCATGGCATCATGTGCCACATAGACCTGAGACCCCTGTTCCATGAGCAACTCTAAAGCCAGACAGAGGGGGGCCGAAAAAGCTGGCATTTTCCAGACAATCTTCCAGTTGGGTGAAAACTACTCTCTCTAACGCCTTCCCTACTATGGGAAGGTTGGAGATTGGATGATAATTGGTGAGAACATCAACAACTAGATCCACTTTTTTAAGAGGGGATGGACCGGCACCATTTTCAAGGCCACCGGCACCACAACCTCCCTCCCCCCCCAGTAGGGAACTATTGATGAGCTCCACCAACCACTGAGCCACTAAATCAATGGTCTCTTTCAGGAGCCATGATTGACAGTGATCCATGTCACAAGTTGTCCAGTTCATCCCTCAGTCGTTATTGAGAGGACATCCAGGATTGAAATGATGCAGAACTCTTCCAAGCCAAGCTTTGCCTGTAGGGTGGGGCAGACCACAATGTGTGTGGTCATATCATCAAAGAATCAGTGAAATTAAGCACATCTCTCCTCAGTTGGACAGAAAACTATGGAGGAGCAGTCTGGATAAACCAGGCTGCACACCATCATGAAGAGTTCCGGTGGACAATTCCTTGCAGAGTCGAAGCTCAGGGCAGCATAGGCTTGCTTTGACCTCAGGACCACATGCTTATACCTCCACTGGCACACTCAAGGCTGTCCGGTCAGAATCCTTGTGGGTTCTCAATCACCGCACTCTTTCCTTCGGAGAGCCTGCCGCAGGTACCGGAGATTGCAAGAATACCATGGCGCACTTGTGTACTGCACCGACACACTTTATTCGAGCAAATACCCGGTATGTACCTGGCAGATACCTGGAATGCGCCGCTCCTCACCTCTGACAAGCCCCGTTGCATTTGCCTTCCCAGCCTGGGTTCATGCCTGGCTGATGGGCGGCTGATCTGTTAAATGATAATGATTAGGATTTAATAGGCTGCAATGCTTTGCGTGTCTACCAGATGGCATAAATTCATGAATTGTAATGCAGTTTATATATATATACTGTGCAGTATTGCAGCCAGCGGGAATAAAATGCTTCAATCCCTGCTTGGAAAATAACTCAATGCACTCGGGCAGAAAACAGTCACAAACCTCAATACACCCGGGTATACCCGAATTCGTGGGACTAGCCAAGCTCGGATAAAGTGTGTCGCCAGTGTATCTTTGAGCAGTCATTCTCCAAACAGGGTCCACTTTGTCCATTGCAGCATGGAGAGCCAAGTTGTACTTCTTGATGTAGACAGAGATGTTGGCGTCCGGCGCAAATGAGGACAGATGGGCTCCAAAGACAGTCCTAAACCTAATGGGTTCAAGCAGCCTCCTAGGCCGTACCCAAGCTGCCTCGAGCCCAGCACTTGATTAAAGTGGCGGTGGGGTGCCTCCAATTTTAGCCTGGATCACCCTACGATCTGTACATAGGGGGGAGGAGAACTTCACCACCCCAACTGATACCCCCTGCGCGAAAATCAAGTCGAGTGTATGACCGTCATGTGTCGGGCCATGCACAAATTTACTAAATCCCATGGATCCCATAGTCTCCTAAACATCCCTAGCTTCAGCATTCTCTGGTTCATCAACCCACATGTTGAGGTCCCCAAGCACCATAGAGAGGGGGAACTCCAGTAATATGGAAGTGATCACATCCGACAAATGAGACACAAAATCACCCCGTGTTCAGGCAGTGTATACACTAGGGTGAAATACAAAGGTAGAATGTCATGCATGGCTTAGTGAACAGTCACATACTCAAAAGACTTAACCCTGGGCCCAGGTTGGGAGGTGTAGATATGATGAGACTGAAATATTACGGTTACTCCTCCCCCCCTCCCCTGACCGTCCTTTGGAACATGCAACTGTAAGGATCTGCCCTGCGGGTACCTCCGCTTCTAGCGCCTCTTTACCTTTTCTCTCGGCTGCTTGGGCTCCCCGGCGGCGTGCCTCAGTCCTTGCGGTCTCTCCCACGGCTGCTCCAGCACTTCCGGGTCGCATGCGTCACCCTTACGGGCACCCAAGCTTCCATTTACCGGCACCGTGCGCCTGACCCCGCCTCCTCTGGTGCAGCGCGCGTATCACACTCTTCCCTGCCCCTGCTCCCCCAGGCCCTTCTCTCCTATCAGGATCTTCCCTGGTCCGCTCCTCCACTCCTCGACCCAGGCTTACAGACACTCTACCACGCTGCCCTCTCTACACCTGACCACTGGCTTACAGACTTTACCATTCAACACCGGAGTTGGCAAGTACTGAACTTTGTCTATTTTGTTATCAGGACCAGCTACCCTACTACCACACTCTGGCCGTGCCCCCGTTTGCTGTTAGATGTGTGGTATTACTCCTTTCCACCTCAGTCCTGGGGTCTCGTTTGGCTTGTGGGCAGGCAGAGCGTTATATTATGCAGTGCCCATCAGACCCTGACACCCCTGAGGTGGAAGATACCCTAACTACCATCTCCAAACACTTTACCTTCTTGGACAACCAGGTCACCGCTCTTAATCAACAGGTGGCTACCTTATCCATTCAGATTCCCCAGGTTAATGTCTCCAGTTCCGTTATCTCTCCCACTGTCCCTCGTGAAGGAACAGGGTCTTCAGATTTGCGTATCCCTACACCCAGTAAATACGCGGGAGACCTGCTTGCATGCTGTGGGTTTCTAAACCAGTGCGAGATCCAATTAGAACTGTCACCTTCTTGCTTCCCCACAGATCGTACCAAGGTAGCTTATGTTTTTTCCCTTCTCACCGGGGACGCCCTGGCCTGGGCTTCGCCAATCTGGGAGCTAAAACCGGAACTCACTTATAGCTACTCTAACTTTAAGATGGAATTTTGTTTAGTCTTTGATAAGGGGGGACGTTGTGATATGGCTGCTTCCTCCTTGTTCCACATTTCGCAGGGTCGGAGATCGGTGGCACGTTATGCTCTGGAGTTCCGGACTATCGCGGCTGAGACTGATTGGAACAATGGGGCACTTTCCGCAGCTTTTTTGCAGGGTCTTTCGGAATCCTTAAAGGACGAGCTGGCAGCTCGTGAAAGGCCTTCCTCATTGGAGACCTTAATTGCTTTGTGCATCAGGGTGGATCAACGACTACTGGAGAGGCGGGCTGAACGTCAACGTCCTCGTACTTCTGTTTCTATGACTTCTACTTCCAGGTCTCCTGCTCTTGTTCTACCAGCATTTGATGCTCCGGAACCCATGCAACTGGGCAGTCATCAACTTTCTTCTATGGAGCGACTACGTCGGAGGAACAAGGGGCTGTGCTTCTATTGTGGATCTCCTGGGCATATCCTGCCACGTTGTCCCTTGAGGCACGGTCGGTTAACCCCTTCATTGCCTTAGCGGCTATCCGCTATGGTAATGAAGCAGCATTTCTGTATTTTTAATAATATTGAGCAGGAGCAGGGGGGGTCCCTGAGCATTAATTTCTGGCTCAGGGAACCCCCTGCTCACTGTACAATATTATTAAAATACAGAAATGCTGCTTCTTTACCATAGCGCATAGCCGCTAAGGTAAAGAACGAGTGTTTATTTATACTGTATACTGTATGTGTTTTATTGATACTGTACATGTGCAGAGGGTCTCCAGAGCAGAACCGCACTGGTTTCAGGTCTGGGGACCCCCTGCTCCCCGAGATACAGGCCCCTTTAGGGGGTGCCGGTATCCCTCTGCTCTGCTTGGTTTACAGGCCGCGATCACGTGGTCGGGCCCTTTAAACCAAGCAGAGGGATACCGGCACCCCCTAAAGGGGGCTGTATCTTGGGGAGCAGGGGGTCCCCAGACCTGAAACCAACGCGGTTCAGCTCCGGAGACCCCCTGCACATGTACACTATCAATAAAAATGTATTTCAAATGTATTTATTGTCATTTATTTATTTATTTATTTAGATTTATTTATTTATTTTTTGGCGGCTGCTGTGTGTGTGGTTTTTTTTTATTGTGGGTAGCGGGGGTGGGTGAATGGGGTATTAGCCCCAACGGTGCTTGTTTAGGGCTTGCGGGGGGGTAGTGGGAGGGCTTAACCCCTTCATGACCGTAGCGGTATTAACTGCTACGGTCGTGAAGGGGTTACGTGCACCCGCAACCCCCCCGCAAGTCCTAAACTCACACCAAGGGCCAAATACCCCCCTCACCCATCCCCACTACCCACAATAAAGCGGGCACGGTGGGTTAACCCCTTCATTGCCTTAGCGGCTATCCGCTATGGTAATGAAGCAGCATTTCTGTATTTTTAATAATATTGAGCAGGAGCAGGGGGGGTCCCTGAGCATTAATTTCTGGCTCAGGGAACCCCCTGCTCACTGTACAATATTATTAAAATACAGAAATGCTGCTTCTTTACCATAGCGCATAGCCGCTAAGGTAAAGAACGAGTGTTTATTTATACTGTATACTGTATGTGTTTTATTGATACTGTACATGTGCAGAGGGTCTCCAGAGCAGAACCGCACTGGTTTCAGGTCTGGGGACCCCCTTCTCCCCGAGATACAGGCCCCTAAAGGGGAGCAGGGGGTCCCCAGACCTGAAACCAATGCGGTTCAGCTCAGGAGACCCCCTGCACATGTACACTATCAATAAAAATGTATTTCAAATAATTTTTAATGTGCCGATGTTTGCGCAGAGAGAGAGCAGCGGATCTCTCTCTGCTGCAAACACATCTCGCCCCCGCGCCCATACAGTAATATCATTTATGTATGTGCATATACCTGTGTACAGTACTGTATGTTAGGGCTTATAGGGGTTGTTGTTATACAGTATATATATACAGTATACACTGGCGACACACTTTATTCGAGCTTGGCTAGTCCCACGAATTCGGGTATACCCGGGTGTATTGAGGTTTGTGACTGTTTTCTGCCCGAGTACATTGAGTTATTTTCCAAGCAGGGATTGAAGCATTTTATTCCCGCTGGCTGCAATACTGCACAGTATATATATATAAACTGCATTACAATTCATGAATTTATGCCATCTGGTAGACACGCGAAGCATTGCAGCCTATTAAATCCTAATCATTATCATTTAACAGATCAGCCGCCCATCAGCCAGGCATGAACCCAGGCTGGGAAGGCAAATGCAACGGGGCTTGTCAGAGGTTAGGAGTGGCGCATTCCAGGTATCTGCCAGGTACATACCGGGTATTTACTCGAATAAAGTGTGTCGGTGCAGTATATACTGCATTACAATTCATTATAGGGGACGGCTTCAAAGAGAACAGCTCGCAAGCGCCACCATGTGTATTTACACGGCATTGCAGTATTGCAACCAGCCGGAATAAAATGCTTAAATTCCTGCCGGGAAAATAACGCAATGCACTCTGGCAGAAAACGATCAGAAACCTGAATACACCCAGGTATACCCGAATTCGCGGGACTAGCCGAGCGAGAATAAAGTGTGTCGGTACTGTACCTTCCTGGGATACATTGTCTCGGATCAGGGGTTCACCATGGATCCGGAGAAGCTCAATTCCGTACTCGAATGGCCACAACCTAACTCTTTAAAAGCGATTCAGAGTTTCCTTGGTTTTGCAAATTATTATAGGAAATTTATTGCTGGTTTTTCTATTTCGGTAGCACCTATTACGACCTTACCAAAAAAGGGACCGATCCCTCCTCTTGAACATTGGAGGCCAGCCGTGCCTTTGAATCTCTTAAAAGAGCCTTTGTCTCAGCCCCCATTCTGCGACATCCCGTCCCCATCCTCCCCTTTACCTTGGAAGTTGATGCCTCTGACGTGGGAGCCGGTGCGGTCCTCTCTCAAAGGATCACCCCCGAAGACAAACTACACCCTTGTGGCTTTTTTTCTAAAAAAAATTCTTCTGCAGAAAGAAATTACGACGTGGGGAATAGGGAGTTGTTGGCCATCAAGATGGCATTACAAGAATGGAGACATCTTCTGGAAGGAACCAAGGAACCCATTCTGATCCTGACAGACCACAAAAATCTTTCTTACATTGAAGGTGCTCGTCGTCTTTGGCCCCGTCAAGCTCGTTGGGCGTTGTTCTTTTCAAGGTTTAACTTCATCATCTCTTATATTCCTGGGACAAAGAATATCAAAGCGGATGCATTGTCCCGCCAGTTTATCACTGAGGAGCAGTCTCAGGAAGTTCCGGACAGTATTTTGTCCCCCAAATTGTTTATCTCTGCCACCTCCTTTGACATTTTGGATAAAATCCTGGAATCTCAAACACAGGTCCCCGAAGGGCTAGAATTCCCTGATGGTTGTCTTTACGCAGCCCCACGTTTCCATCTCAAAATTCTTGAATGGGGTCACTCCTCCAGATCTGCCGGCCATCCCGGATTTAAGAAGACTACTGATCTGATTTGCTCATCCTTCACTTCGACCTCCTCCCCCCATTGTACCAGAACAACAGGAGTTTGAAATCCAGTCCATCATTGACTCTCGCATCTCCAGGGGCAAACTCCAATTTTTGGTCCACTGGAAGGGATACGGACCTCAGGATCGTTCTTGGGTCTCGCATGCAGATCTTCACGCCCCGGCTCTACTCAAACGATTCCACCAAAAATTTCCCCTCAGACCTTGGATGGTTCGTCCGGAGTCCGACCCTCGAGGGGGGGAGGTACTGTAAGGATCTGCCCTGCAGGTACCTCCGCTTCTAGCGCCTCCTTACCTTTTCTCCCGGCTGCTTGGGCTCCCCGGCAGCGTGCCTCAGTCACATCGCCCACCCCATACTGGGAACTGAGATGAGGGAGGCACTCAGCCAGGATAGCCATCGAATACCCCATACCACACACTAGCAGCAAGACACCTAACACACCCATGTCCTAGGGCCATATGACAAGCAGTTCTCACTTTTGAAACCATTTATCCAGGATCCCCAATCATCCATTCGAGACATGCCACCTCAGCCTGTTCTTGTGGAGGGTCAACAGGAGTTTGAGGTGCAGACAATCCTCGACTCCAGAGTATCAAGGGGGAAACTGCAATACCTCGTTCATTGGAGGGGTTTTGGCCCAGAGGAACGTGAATGGATCCCTCGGGAACAGGAACACGCTTCCAGATTGGTCAGGGCTTTTCATCACAAATACCCTTTGAAGCCTGCCCTGGGTCGTACGGAGGTCTCCCCTGAAGGGGGGGAGGTACTGTCAGGATCACCGCCAGGCTCCGCCCCCAGCACACATTACGTGGCTGTTCCTCTGGCATTCACAGACCGCTATCTGTGCGCACGCAGCTGCGCAATGCTTCATCCGCGGAGGAGCGCTCCCGTAGTATCACCATGGCACACACTCTCTCTGGCGGCATACCCACTCTGCACCACGCTCCTCATATGCGTGCACGCCGCGGCAATGAACACTAACAGTATCAGCTGTGTTACACCTGCAGCCAATCCTGCACTACCTTATCGGCTGGTTGCTTATGTGTGAGGTCATCATCTGCTGGTTCCTGATTGGTGCTTTCCCCTTTAAATGCCTTCCTGTTTCACTTTCACTTTGCTGAGCATAAACTACTGTTATGTGCTGTGCTCGCTGCTTCCTGGATTTTGCCTGTTCCTGTGCCTTGCCTGACTCGTGTTGTGACCCCTGCTCGTACCTGGACCTGTCTCGTCTCTACCCCTGGACTTCGGCTTGTTATTGGACCGCCGCTCTGTCCTCGACCATGGCTTCGGATAACGACCATTCTTCTCTCTCCAACCCCGGATCACGGCAAGTACCACGGCTTCCCCGAACTCTCCTACCCCGACCCAGCTCCACGACTCCGACTACGCATTCTGGATCTGGCTCCGTGGTTGTAGGGCGGCGGTTTATATACATCCCCACTTCAGCCCCGCGGTCCTGTTTGTGGTGAGCGCAGCGTGACATTATCCCATTAAACTCCCATATCATGTTGCTAACAATCTTATCCCATGACAGACACTCAAATTAATCAGCTAAGTATAAAGTTATTGATAAAGTCACACACAGACCATAGATTTGTCGTGGTGGTGAAGCAGCGTAGAACATGCAACAGTAGAGCTGATCTTATATACAGTACTGATTGATACATTGCATATGTCCTTATGCACCTACTGTACCATCTTTATAGAGCCAATAGCCCCCAATTCAAAAATCATGACTGTTTCCATTCTGAAGGAAGAGCAACAGAGATGTCTTATTTGTACACTAGAAAATCTCCAATGTATAGTCATATACTGGCATGTACTGTATAATCGGACTAACCATTCAGGAGTCAAAGGTGCAGTCCCATTTAAGAGCAGAGGGAACTAATTGCAGTGGTATGAATAATAGGTGAACATTACCTGATTTACACCTTCTTTATAAAAAAAACAAATATAATAATTTTTCAAACTAAAACTCCATGCCATTGATAAGATGAGGTGGGGATAAAAGATTGTATTTCAGATCTTAGTGGACCCAGAGTGTGGGAGATCTCATCGGTAAGTCATGTCAGTCTGTAACGTCATGCGTTCAGTGTTACAGTAGGTTCACTTTGTTGTTTTACAGCTAGGGAAGTGCCACTCCTCCAGATAGGGCCCCTCTATACAGCTCTGGCCATGTTGCACCCACAAGAGGGAATGAACAGCTACTCCTAAGGCTGCGCTTATAGTGCTGGCGACAGCGACATCGCGTCAAAACAAATGTATTGACCCTGTTACATGCGTTTATAGTAGGGATGGCGCGATGGCGCGACGGCGCGACGGCTTGGTCGCAATCACTGGAAGTCGTTTCAATTTGATTTTTACAGCGACTGCATTGTGACGTCAGCGTCGCCATTGCATCGCCGTCTCCGGCACTATAAGCGCAGCCTAAGAAGGTTATGTAACAAGGGCCTAGGAGTATCCCCTTACAATTACTAGGGGGTAAAAGGCTCCTTTGTTCTGTCAGAGGTGATGGGTGCAATCTCTCATGTCAGAATGCCATAAATTCCAGTGAGCTGGGAACAGCCATTTCAAGTAATGGAGTTTACCACACTACCAAGTGCAAGAAATGTACCACTTTTGGGAAATGCTGTCTCAGCACCCCTAAAGAAGAAGTTACATATGTGTTCCTGTAAATAAAGTAACAAAAAAGTTACCTGCACCCCTAATTATTGCTCACCATACCAGCCCTGCACGGATCATTAGCCCTGAGAGACAAGGTAAAAGAACCCCTGAGCATCACCTCCACCACTACAGGGACACTCTCTTCTCTCTCTCGTCTCTGCGTCTGCCTTAAACACTTCCTTGTTCATTCAGACCAGGCTGATTAGCTGCACCTGAGGATATTTTATTCAGGGAAATTAACTCCCTGTGCGTTGGAAAAGTCCCATATAGTACCTGCCATATTCCAACACCTAGAGGACAGTGATGGTATCACGATATATAAATTGCCCGTAACCTTAGAACTGAACTGCAGTGATCTACAGTATAATAGTACTGCATGGGAGAAGTAAGCTTTATTTGACCACAATGAAGAGTTATACTAGAGGTATAAACCTAATAACAGTGAAGACTGCAAACATAATCTATACATATAGTAGTGGCAGAAAAAAATGTATAATGTAGAAAACATAGTAATGCTTATAAAACACAAACTTATGTTAATAATTACACTTGCATTGACTTGGTACATAAGATGTGAAATTTCCAGCTTCTTATTTCTATAAACAGGGGATTGAGTCTAAGCTGAATCCATTGAGCAACTGATTGTACAGTATGCCAAAAGTAAGATGGATCATTTAGCAGATGAAGATTAGAATAGTTAACAAAATGCCAAATTAGGAGTTACCAGATGGAGATGCAGAAATAATCAGATTATGTTTTATACTCAGGACAGTGTCAATAGATAAAACTCTCGCTGTCTGATTCTGCAATCAATTGATCACTCAATTGATGTCATGAATCTTCAGTGAAGACTGTTAGGAAATCAATGTTTTTGCTTACAGACTTCGGCAGCTGTGACAGCTTTGAAATGATTTTTCTGTGAACTAAGTTTTTGCTATTGGCCCTCTAGGGCAGTCAAGCATTGCTGGTAAATTGTATTTGACCGCATAATATATAATGGACATACAATTGTGTCCCTCTCTTCAACAGCAAAGGCCATATACAGATGTATATACACTGAGCATGATGAATGGCCCAGATAATATCCCACAAGTACAGTAAAACAGATTAAAACAAACATAGCACATTAGACAAATGCACAAATAGATAAACCTTATTACACCTGACAACAGCCAAGAATAACCAAAAATTACAAATAAAACGCGCAACTAAAAGGTCAATAAGGATTCTCACCACAAGCGATTCTCACATTAATCCACACAATTCTACACAAAGACTTCCCTCTACAACCACTTCCATCGTCATAGCGCAAATGGTTTTGGTGGATTTGGATCCGCAGCGGATTGGCGGTTCCTTTGGTCCTCGGATTTCAGAGGATCAATCTCTAAAAGGGCGAGTCGTGTTTTGCGCATTTTTGATTACAATTGCCAATACACTCCTCGGATTGCACAATCCTTTGACGGATTTGTAGAGTCCAATCCGCGGATACAGTACTTTGTTGGCAGATTTTTAAGAATCTGCCAACGGATTGCTGAATCCACGGATTGGATTCTACAAATCCGTCAATGGGTTGTATCCATTGGTGTTTTTTGATGAATCCACAAGGATTAAAACCGACCAAATCCATTTACGGATTTGACACTGTGAAACGGATTTTGGGGAGAAAATCCGGGAAACGTATTTGGGCGGATTCGCCTGTCTCTATTCATAGCATGGGGGACTACTGGGTTTATTTATTTTTAATTAAATTGAGAGATGCCTCTGTAATGAAGTTGAACATAATAATTGTTATTTTTGGGTCTGAATGGGAGTAACAGCACATTATATAGTCTTCTTCTTTTGTCTTTTTCTTTTCTCCTCGGTTGGTCCTCCTGCTTCGAGTTTTTCACCCAGGAGAGCCATTTTCGTCAAGCACCAAAACTAACAGTTAATCACATCCAGACCATGATTATCCCAACATTATTTCTGTGAATTGCCTATAATGACAAAGGCCTGTATAAAGTGGTACCCTAATGTATTCCTTTGGTATGGCATGTATAACTATTTCAATGGAAAGTACTCAGTGTCAGACCAAGATATATATTATGCCTAATATAACAGTCAGCAACACATGAAGAGATGCACCTGATAACGTGTAATTTAGTTAATGTTATAAACTGTAAAACATATTTGAATGATTAAAGTAAATATAGGATATGCTTGTAAAAGTTACTATATGTTACATATTGTTTACTTACTAAAGTATGTGTGTACAATTACACTACAAGAATGTCTTACAATAATTACAAAGAAACAGAAGTTAACATGTATTTAAACACTGTGGGATATAACAATCATATAAGAAAAAACATGTCAGATTGATATTTGCCGAAAATGTGCAACAAAATACACCAACAATGATCTCTTCCCCTTTCTTTGCATCAGAAGAGACATTTAAAACCAGAGACAGAACATGAAACACAGAAGGAGCCCAGTGCTACATCCATTAACACATATACATGGTACAGTGCCTATATATATATATATATATATATATATTGTGACAAACGCCCCTCTTTTGTAGCGTTGACGTCTATCTGGGTTCTTCCCGACACAGTCTTCTAGGGTTAATTACACAACAAACAGGATCATGCAAAGTATTACGTTGCTTAACTCAGGCTTCTACCTGCTTTATTTTCATCCCAGTAAGGGACTGCAGCTTTAACATGTGTAGGCAGGGGGCACTTAGACATTAACCTTCAGCGGTTTACTCATATCAGTGTTACAGCATTTCACACAGTGTCACTTATAAGAACCAAACCAAATCCAATAAACAAAATCCTATCCCTTTCAGGGATCTAACTACACATGTTGAATCAGCCTCTCTAAGTGCTGCTGGGCCAACTAACCTGGTTCCCCAGTTTAAAAGAATGCCCTCTCATTTAGGGTCACTAGGTAAAGCATAGTCTTTTAGATACAGCAATAAAGATTTGTTTGTCTTATCTGTTCGTGGAGGGAACTCGGTCCCAAGTGTCCAGGCAAATCCTCTGGTACAGTGATACTTGAAGGGGCCGTCCACCCCGAACTGGATGCAGGGGAGCAGCGAAACCTCCAGGCTCCAAGAAGAGAGAGTGAAATGCATACCTCTCTGCTCTAAATACTTGTGCTAGTAATTAGGATAGCAGGTGAGGGAGAACTAGACACATTGTAATCTGTGGTCTGGATTTTCCATCCACCAGCCTGAGTTAATGTGAAGCTGTGGAATGGATCATTTTTAACTATTTCTGCACTTTCTGACCTAAAACAGGGCAGAAAGCTGCCTAACATCTTTGGACTATGTCACAATATATATATATATATATATATATATATATATATATATATATATATATATATATATATATATATATATATATATATATATATATAATGGTCTTTTAGTTTAACTCTTTTCAATATGAGCTTATAGGGATTCTATAACAACCAGGGTAAGGAGGGGATGCGGAGAAGGGGGAAGGGGGGAGGGAGAGGGAAAAATACCCTCGCTACTGCCCGTGACTGAGGTGCTACAACCAGGGGAAATGGCAATATTAAACAAGGAGAGAATGAACCATATATTGGGTGTACACAATGGCTAATGATACTGATGTGAGAGTAAAGTTTTAAAAACCTGATAAAGACACAATGTACTGAAGTATATGTATAGTGAATTGGGGTAAAAACAACTTTATTGGGAGAAATCCTCAAATAAAATATAATGTTTCTATAATGATATCCTATATAAACGGTGAATTAAAACATGGTGGAGGTGGGGTGGATCAATAGGATATAGTAATCCAATGTAGCTACAGGCTATCTAGGTATCCTCAAATGGAGATAGGTAAGTATGTTTTGTGCCAGAAACATGCTTAGGTTGTTTTGTGTTCTAGCCATGTCGGGTTAAAGTTGTTCCTAGCACACGACCACATGACGCATGGAGGTTATTTTTGGCAGTAACTGCTCACTGTTGATACTTTGCGTGGTAACTGGACATCAGTACCACTGATCTCTCTAGTCCCACTATCATATATATTTGGGTCTTAGAGTGTGTACAATTGTGTATCTTATGAGCCTGTCATTTATTCACATCCATGATAGCATTGAACACTGGACATTTATTTATATACTGTCATTTAATCAGATTGCTGTTGTTATATTGTGTGGGGACTGGACACCAGTACCACTTACTTTTCAAGTATCATATTTTAGCATTCAGAATGTGTATCTCCATCAGATAGACAGTCATCTATTTATAGTTGTGAGGGCAATTGATACCGGGCACAAGTCGTTGTCTGCAAACACCTGGGCAGAGATCTATGCTGCCCATCTGTTGGACTCGCAGCACTGGTTCTTTATAGCTTTATCATATGCATTGTGCTTATAAACTTTATAGCCAGCTATGATATGAACAGCATTTAGCTACTCTATATTGCAGAGAGGGCTCCGAGCAAAAGACGTTGTCAGAAACATCTAGGCAGTGACTCCTTACCTGCCAATTTGTTGGACTCGCAGCACTGGATTACAATAACTGGTTTATTATATTGCATGTGGTTTTGACCATCAGTTGGCACATACTTACCCATCTCTATTTGAGGATACCTAGATAGCCTGTAGTTACATTGGATTACTATATCCTATTGATCCACCCCGCCTCCACCATATTTTAATTCGCCGTTTATATAGGATATCATTATACAGACATTATATTTTATTTGAGGATTTCTCCCAATAAAGTTGTTTTTACCCCAATTCACTATACATATACTTCAGTACATTGTGTCTTTATCAGGTTTTTAACACTTTACTCTCACATCAGTATCATTAGCCATTGTGTGGTCCCAATATAGGGGTTCTTATAGGGATTCTGCATGTTTTGCACATCAGAACAGACAGGCTGACTAGGACCCCTGGTATATTGACTCCCACACCTTAATGGAGCTTGGGCCACTTGTTCGCTTTATGGATTAGGGAAAGTAGCTGGAGGAAGAGGAAGAATAGGAGTAGTCATGAGAAGCAAAACCCACGGTGCAGCCAACGATCTGCTTGATGATGCAGAAGGGTACAAAATTGAATGGACTCGCAAGCTCTCTGATGCTATTGCACTGCCTAGGTTAGGCCACTTACAGCACCAGTAAGTAGGGCCAAACTATTGGTCACATTGGTGCTATGTTCCTGCATAAGTTGTGCTATCATTTCTATCAGCTGATGTTAATACTGCAGAATGGCCTATGATACTGCACTATAGAGTAGTCAGCTTCACAAGCTGATGGAGGAACAACTGCTGAAGGAGACGTTGAAGGAGCAAGTGAAGAACCTGGAAGTGGACCAGGTGAATTAGCTGAATATGGAGCTACAAGAATTGCAGGAGCTGCTTTCTCCTCTGGCGGAACTTCAGTAAGATTTAAGGTCAGTGTATCCTCCTTGCTGCTCTTCCTCACATGTTACATACTTGAAGTTTCCCAACTGTACAGATGGATGGGCCTTCAGAAAAGGAACATACCGTAATATGCTCAAATACTGTTTGTGTGAATAAACATCAATTTCTTTACATGTTAAGGTCCCGTTAATAAGAAAATTAATATGCTGCTATAATAATTATTTAACATACCATAAGTTTATTTTAAGAAGTTCCTTAATGTGTTTTAATAGAGACTTTTTATTAGTACTGTCCCAGGGGGATAAAATAGAAAACAGAGGACTTTATAATTATTATTACATGACTGTAATGTGTAAGGCATGGTCTGTAGTAAATAAATAAGACATGTTCACACCTTTAGGTTGAGGGTAAAATGACACACAACCTTCCCTACTGTATGTACAGTATAGTATATTTATTTGAATTTTAATATGTGCATGGACATTACGTTTAGGTAATGCACATGTGTTACACAGCTTGAACGAATGTACATTAATTGGAAATGTAAATTTTCCCAGTGCGCATGCACATTGTATTGGTTATAGAGCTCTGCGCTGTTAACACACGTGCTACTGCATGTATCGCTACGATACCTGAATGGGCAAATTACAACACAATGTACCTCCCCATAGTGCGGATACTTTATACCCCTAAAGCTGCAGTTTAAGCAATATCCTACATGTGTGTTTTGTTTTTAAAATAAATCAGTTCTGTACTATGAAAAAATACTTTTAGCATTTAATAAAAATGTAACAAGCATTTTTGTTTCTATAGCAACCATTTACAAAGTCACATCTCCTTCCTTTTCTGAGACAGGATCTGGCACACCCCTTTTGCCCTTTCTCTAGCAGTGCACCAATTGTATCTAGTGACTGCCTCGTCACATGATCTTCCACACAGAACTTTGCACTTTGGTTAATCTTCTGCAGCCCTAACAGTGATTTAGTGAGCCCCCGAGCCGAATCTTTGCCGATCGATCACAGGAGAACGGATCGACCGGCAGCTTAGCCAAACACTTGTCAGTGTGCAGATTGTATTGATGCACATATTAAATGAAAAAAAAATAAAAACAATTAAAGGGCAGCTTGAACTGCTGCTTTAAAGTGAATGTTACCCTACTACATTATATCTTTGTTACCCTATTATCATTGAGTATAATGTACTCGTTTATTGGTAATAACAAATTCTAAGGCTTGATACATCTATGTACACACTTTAACCTGCTGGGGTATATGCTGTTGATGGAATGTTTGATTCTCTCCCTCTTTTTACATTCTGTTCCTATACCTATTCCCTCTAAATGCTTTCAATAAAATGTGATTGCTCTTTTTTTCCCAACGTCTCAAAATAGAAAACTGCCAGAAGATACCAAATGTTGTACTGTATGTTATTAGAATGGAGGCTTCAGCTATTAAGAATTGCAGGTTGCATTAATGGTCTATTTTTTAGAATTCTAATGAATAGGTAAAGTCAATATTTTCTACACCATTCGAAGCCAGATGATTATTTTAAATACTAGTTTACTTGATAAATCTCTGCGCAATGTTAAGAAAATGGCTATTAGGTATGAAAGACTAATTAGACAATAATGAGTTTGCTTATTCAAAGAAACTGTAATGTCTTTTCACATGCTGATTTATTTACTGTACTAATGTGCAGTGTATTTGAGTATTTTATGCTTGTGTTTTGTGTTTGAAAAGAGTACAAGCCTAAATAAATGGCACAGTGTTGGGTATATGTCCCAATTGACACTGTTGTGTAATGAGAAATATAAGACCAATTAAAGAACAATCTTCCATATTAATATTTTAGTGAACAAACTCATAAATGTAAAAAATCTGCAGGGAGTAACAAAGCATGATTCAACCTTGATTTCAAAAGATCCATTTTCTTAAGTTACATAGGTTATAAAGTAATAAAATAGCAGAACCACGTGTATCCATTTTTGAGAAAAAAATACGGAGTTGGTTAATGGGAAAAAAAACACGTAGTTTATTATGCATATCAAAAAAGTATATTAAACGAATTGTTGCATTCAATTAATACCCTGCAGCCAGAGAGCACGCAGTTGTAGTGTGTTGAGAGAATAAGCAAAAACAGTAAGTGATGGAAATAGTTTGGGATTGGAAATGCTGTTTTTAATATGTAAATACTTGCGGTCACTTTTTTCACTGTATGATAAAGGCGAACAAGGTTTGAATAATTGTTAATAATTAATGAGTAGAAACACATATCTTTTTAGTTAACATTCTATCCTAAATGGAGAGAAAAAAAATCGACATTTTCCAAAATTAAATGTTGAATATAAAATGCTCAACTGGAAGCTTATTACATACACATATCTAGAAAATAAAACTAAGAAAAAACAAATACCTGCTCAAGACTTATCCCAGCAAGAAAAACACCATTTAAATGCTATCAAAATGGAACACACGAAAGATATTCTCTAAATATCTCGCCACGCTCAGTAGCACTGCTTTCTGATACTAATATACATGCTGTATATATAATGTGAGGGTGGGTTTTGTGGTTCTGGAGCTTGATGGGTTACGCAGCTCTTGTTGTTTGGAGGTGTGGCCCTTCCTCCCCAGGGTTAAAAGCTCGCCCCGCCCCACTTTCCAATTAGCAGTTTTTATCATGTTCCTGTGAATCACAGGCCCAGTGCGGTCTTTCTCCCTCCAGCAGAAAAGAGAGGTACATGAGAATTGTGCCAGGTAGTGCTAGGACCTGTAGATTGGGCATGCTGTGAAGTGGCTGCAGGCTTATAAACTTTTGGTCAAAGCGTTTAACTAAATGACCCTTTTTTATGAGCAGATAAACACTGAGGTATTGTACTATATGTTGTGTCATTTTGATGATGCGCTGGCCTTTCTGTTTCTCTTTATATTCTCCAAATATACAGGACACCTGCAAGCTCATATTGAATCCCCAAAATAACCACAACATATATAAGCATATAGGTGTCACAGAGGAGTGCTACTGAGCATGCTTGCTTGCATTAGAATTGTGACAAATCTAATACAGAGTGCTTTTCCTGGTTATGTACAGGTTAATAAAAGCTTCAATCAGACTTAGAACTATGCAACTAATTTTGACAGATTTATTATAAATCATTCTTCCTGGTAATGCACAGGTTATTAAGAATGTATATAGTGTTAGGGACCCTTGAGATGTGGTCTGCCGTGTAGTGGCTCAGGGGCTTACAACACTTTGGCCCGGACTACATCCAGGAGCAGGAGGAGAGGGGGGCCAAGGAGATGTGCCTGGCAGCAGGGGGGGGGGGCGGGCGGGAGATGTATTCAATATTACATTCCCGGGCACAAAAGCTAGTATATACTTATATATATATATTGCCAGTGTCTACATAGAAGATTTGTGAATAGCAAACAGCTTTAACATGTTGATTGGATATGATATTAGTAGAGTGACACATTCTATTGTGACCTATTATTGTTTGAAAGATCGTATTTAAGGACCATGTGTTATGTATTATCCCTATTCAATAAAATATACACAGAAAACAGGCAGCATTTATTGCCACATCATATCATCCCCTAATATTCATATGCAAGCTTGTCTTCTAATTTAAAAAAATATATATTTTCTACAATTTTTTCACTTTCTTTCACATATCTGGCAAACATGGTTTCAGCCCTGGGCCTTTATTAACAATTCCTGTCAGCTGGAGATAATCTATTTTTGCCTAAAGATATCATTTTGTTATTCAGTCTTCCAATATGAGGTAATGTAGCTTTCCAATAATATACAGTAAGTTACTAACTCTTTTGCACTGTAAGTCAATATTGATGGTTTGTATAGCAGCACAAAAGTAGATAAATACTGTCAAATCATTAACTAAGTGTGGAAACATTTTTAAAATATTAAATAGCTTTATACAAATGTTGTTAAACAAGTGTTATATTAAAGATGACTTCAAAGCAGATTGCAACAATTTGAAAATGTAGATATAACGTTAAAATATTATATTGAACTTTTAATGAAACAGCTTAAAGCTGTCCCTTCATCCTCCAGCGTGTCCTGTTATTTTGAAGATTAAAATATGTGTTCAATACCTAAGTAGAAACAGTGGATAATTATATTTAGGATGATGGTAATACAGTAGCTCACTACAGAAAGAATACCATGTTACCTAGTAGGACACAAGTGCTTTTTTATCATCAAAGATTAAAGTAGCAAACTGTGATCAGATATGAAACTTCAAAGTGATGGGGACTTCTAAGATACCATTTCTTATATGAATAAATAAAATAACTAATGTTCAAGCCTTGTGTTAAATAACAGCAAATTATTATCACCTTTTCAAAGAACTCGGAAAGCTTAAGGGGAAGCAAGTCCATATAGCCATAGGGCCAGATGCACTAAGAACCTATGTAACGTAAGATTCATCTACATTAATGTTAAGTTGATTATAATGCCAATGCACTGAAGCAAATAACCTAACATTAACCCATTTCTACTCCTTAAATAACATAGGGTTATTTTGTTTCCTGGCCGTTAATTCCAATGATGTCTCTGATCTCTCCAACTTCCCCACTCCACCATTATTTATATACCTCTCTCCCAACTACTTCTTTACACCCTCAATAAAAAACACCCCCACAAATCCTCTATTCACACTCTCCATCTACTCCGTCCTGCTGCTGGGGATCTCCGCTAAGCCTGAAGCCAGACATACACCCCTGATCTCACCCACGCCTCCTTGCCACCTCTTCCCCTGTAAATGGTGTTAACCTTTTGATTTAATCCTGACTAACCATATAGCTCGCCCCACAAATAAAGCATCCCAATAGCCTGCACTCATGGCTATTGTCCCACAGTCACTCCTACCACCCATTGTGGCCAAGCACTGCCATCTACAGCACTTCTTCCCTCACCTTCTGTCACTGTAAGTCTCCCATCATACCTCTTAGATTGTAAGCTCTTCAGGGCAGGGATTTCCTTTCTTATTGTCTGATTTTGCTGTGCTTAATGTATTTTAATTCCCTGTACTGTATTATTTGTGAAGCGTTGTGTACATTTGTGGCGATATATAAATAAAGACATATAATACATACAATGATATGCAAAAGAGGCATTCCCCCTAACATATGAGAGAGGAGAGAGAAAATCTCTACTGCTCACACCAGGAAGTGGTCTGCTTTTAAAAGAGGCCAGTAGAGTGTCCATGAATAGGCTCAGCTACAGGTGTGAGCAGTTGAACTCTGAAGTGTGCTCTGACAATGGAGCTATCTAGCATCTGATAGGTTGATAGCATCTGAGGTTGTGGGTTCTGATCCTGCTGGGTCTGACACTAGTAACCCCTTCATTACAATGGGCCTTAGGACTGGCAGTATAGGTATTATGGAAATCTTTAAGGAGTGAGGTGTGTGTCATTTAAATATACTTTGTGTAAGCATTCGCATACAGTAGCTCACAGCACAGGTATCTAAGCTATGCTTCTTTTTGAGCACAAGTGTTTCTCCATATGTTATTTGGAGGGGGGTTTCAGAGGATATATATCACTTGGAACTCTACCAAAATAGGTTTCCTTCTCCATCTCCAGCAAAACCCACATTTTAGTGTCTGGACTGAGCTATCGCTACCTTTAGGTAAAACAGTCATACAGATGCAGCCACCAGTATTAGATCACTTGCCTTGGAAAATATGGGGCAATCTCACAATAAACTGCAAAGTTTCGGTGAGATTTCTGCAGCCAGACTAATGGCTCATCGGATTAACACAGCGCAGGCTCCCTGAATGGGACTGCAGGGACCCCTGCTGTGTTAATCTGATGGGCCAATAGTCTGGCAGCAGAATCTCACAGAAATGTTGAGGCATTTACTGTGAGATGCCTTAGTTTTTACCCAGGCAAGTGATCGTATACTGATGGCTGCATCTGTAATGCGAGTCATGTTAAACTAACACAAGGTTGTGCTAATTTAGCATGGTGTTAAGCCTATTCTAATGCGATAACTAATGGCTGTTCTTTTTGCATATAATTATCTTAATGGATAAGCTTTAAATTTAGGGATAATAACATTCATTACCTATTAAAGTAACATCACCTTTATTTGCCTTGATTTAACGTGCAATTGGACTATAAATCCAAGTACTGTACTAGCATCACAAATAAATATCTGTTAATGTTAAATACTGTATTACGAAGATAGGAAATGAAATAGTCTAGAAAGGAAACGTACCGGTTTAGTATTGAAAAGCATATTATCTTTGAAAAATTCCATGAGCCCGCTAACTAGAGATGGACGGAAGAGTCTAAATCAGTTTCCTAGAATTCTTGGATATTTTAAGCCAAATACGTCCCTCCCCCCAAAAAAAATACCCATGGATAGGGCGCTAAAAAATACGGACTCAATCAAAATACTTTTGTTTGCTTTGAAGTCAAGGGTCTCCGGAAAGGAACCACGTTGGTTTCAGCTCCGGGACTCCTGTTACGGAGATACTTAACTTCATAGGGGTGCCGGTATCTTTGTACGGTTTATGTCCCATCACGTGGGAAGCCGTGACCATAAGCTTCAAGCACAAAGTATTAATATGTACTGAGGGCTATGAGTTACTGAGGCCAGGTGAGATTAAATTAAACACGTTTTCTGACACACACACAAGTAAAAACAATGTGCAGCACAGCAAATAAAGCAGATGCAGAGAGAAAGTAATTCGACAATGTGAGTTTGTGACTTTCGTTTTTACTTTTAATATTATAAAGGATAAAGACAGTGGGCCACATTTACTAAGCAGTGTTCTGCGATAAGGCACATTCGGTGCTGGAATACATTACAGCCTATTCAGATAAGGGAACTGGAAGGTATCTTCCCACACCAGGAGGTGTCTTATTGCAGAAGACTGATTACTAGATATTCTTCTTTCTTCCAGAAGGGGGTTAATTGCTTTATTATAGGTACAGTATGAGCACCCAATGAGCACTCAAAACTAAGTATACAGTCACAGTGGTGCTAGCTATTAGCTGGTTTAACTTACACTGCTAGAGCTGTTGTACTGAATAACAGAGGTTGTGTGGGTTAACTTCCGATCCTGTTGGGTCTTACACCATACACCATTCATTATAAGGTGCCTTCGACATGTCAACCCAATGACACTTTATGTGCTGTGGAAAGCCAGTGGAATCCTTTCCTGCAGTTTGTAGAGTGATATTTATTTTAAAATAAAGTATTTAAATTCAGTATGTGTCTGCCACCCTGGAAGATGGCACAATTAATATTTTTGTCCCTGTTCTGTTGTACCGCATCTGGAGCACAGGCTGAACAGAATGGAAGGAAAAATTGACATTCTTTTGAAGAGGATGACCAAATTGCAAGGGACATGGTGGCAATAGTGAGGGACATGGCAAGTCTCTATTCGATTATAGGTATACAGCAGCAGAAGAGAGCAAGATATCTGGAGGAAACCTCTGCTCCTAACTTCCCCCCCACCCCACTCTGATGTGCCTTCATGCAAGACATCTGGAGGAAACCTCTCCCCTCCATGTGCCTCCATGCAATATCCAGATGGTAGGATGCAAACGCAACAACCCAGACAGCGATGATAACTTTGTTGCTACGAGCCTCTATGCTATGACCAACCTTCAGGAAAGTGGCACCTCCAAGCAGTCGCCTGTGCATGTTTTTCAAAGCACACTTGCAACACCACAGAGGCAAAGAAACATTGGTATTAATGTTTGTGGGGATCCAATAGATGACATACCACTTTCTATAACAGGGGAAACTTTACAAAGCTATGTTTCATACAGCAAAGGACAGCCAAGTTAATTCGCCCAGCTAATCTTTCAACACCATGTGACTTTTAATCGTTAATCCCAGTGGGCTAGAAATGTGAACTCTGACAGCTCCAGGGGTAAGAAAGCTATTCCTAACAATTTGAGGTGAGCTATTTTAGATGAACTTGAGAAGCAGTTTAAATGCACTACTGCAGAATTCAAGAACGTGAACGACACAATCAATAGACTTTTACGGCATCAGAAGACTGTGGGCTGGACTAAGCAGTGAATTCAATTGTTGACTCATTTTTTTAAAATACATACAGGCATACCCCGGTTTAAGGACACTCACTTTAAGGGCACTCGCGACTAAGGACATATCACCCAATAGGCAAACGGCAGCTCGCGCATGCACCTGACAGCACGTCCTGAACAGCAATACCGGCTCCCTACCTGTACCGAAGCTGTGCGCAAGCAGCGAGACTATAGAGCCTGTTACAAATGCGTTATTTACATCAGTTATGCACGTATATGACGATTACAGTACAGTACATGCATCAATAAGTGGAAAAAAGGTAGTGCTTCACTTTAAGTACATTTTCGTTTTACATACATGCTCTGGAACCATTTCGTACGTTAATGTGGGGTATGCCTGTACCGTTTTTAATACAGTAATTATTATTTTTTCATTGTATAATCCATGTTTTCATCCTTTTTTGCAGATTCTGACGGCTGATCAACATCAAGACTTTGGCCGTGTATGGAACACATCCAGCGATTAAGGTAAAGTATGCATTCCATTCAATTGGCAATACCTGTACTGCATATGAGTTCCATACAGCTCACATACCAGTAGTATGCATTCCATATGCAGTAGTTTACATAGAACACTCATGCACAAATACTGGAGCACAGTGTAACTCGTGCATCTACAGTATTTCTTCTCGATTATTAATAAATAACAATCTCACAATTATTTCACAGAATGAAACTGTACACGAGACAGCCAGAAGAAGATGTCAATTGAAGAAGATTGTATTATTTCACAACGTCTTTGTCGTTTATCTCTAAGCTCTAAATGTATTCTAGTAAAAATGTCACACTTGAAAGTTTTTTTAATGGAAATAATGGGTGGGTTACATTGCATTTAGATTAAAGACACATTAGTACCGAAAATAATTTTTGCGTTTGCGGGGCCGCAACATGCAAATAAATGCCGGGGATTTACATTTGATTTTGTGTTGCGCCAAAAACATTAAGTCTTACTACATCTGTTCAGTATAACATTCAATGCTCTTCACCATATTAAACAGGATCCCTTAACGAATCTATTAATTTAAAGAAAGGGGATATGGAACCGACGTTATAGACAAAGAATAATTGACCGAGCAGGTTCAGCCTACTCAAGTAATTTAAATCTTGTCAAAGCATAACAGGAATAGCTTCACATCCAAGGCTAGTGAAGATGACACCCGCAACAAATACATCTGAAATTAACAAGATATTGATTTTTATGTAGTCTCCAAGCATGGTTAGAATTGCTTGTCATAGTGTATGTATGCCCCTCTGCTGGGTGTCACTTATTAAACGCCTTCCAGGGTGAAATTTGCTAATTAGCTTCATATGCAATGTTAAAGATTCAAACAATTCTATCAACATGTCATTGCATTTTGACTATAAGTTACGTTTTTTTGTGGCAATTCATGCAAAATATATAAAAAAGAAAGTTGAAGTTTATAGTGTTCTAGGCAAATGCTTCAAGTAGTCAATTATTTTTTGTAACAGTATTGTTCAGTCTTATACCTGGCTATTAGAAAAATCCCCATGTCCTTAATGTTTCAAACAGTTGTAATGGACAGTAAGAATTGCATTCAATTTGGGCACTTCATTAAGTCGATATATTGAAATATCAAAGAAAAAGGCAGTATATAATACTGACCAGAAACAATGCTGTTTTTTGTACTTGGACTTTGATGATAGTGATTGTGTATACTAATGTTACTTCAGTAATTGGCCATGTGAAGAAAACATTTTATGTCTACAATATATTAGTTACAAAATGAGACAAAATAAACAGAAAACATGTGGTCTGCATGCTCTTTCCCTTCTCTATGTTATGTTTCCCTTTTTATGACATATAGTTCTGTACTATGTACTGTAAATCACATCTGTGGGCATAATACCGTCAACTAAATAGCAGCTCCCTTACTGGAATAATGATTAAAAAGTAACACATAAAATTGTGTATATATATATATATATATATATATATATATATACACACACACACAATTTTGTTAGTTATCACTTCTATTTAAGAATGATGGAATGATTGCCCTGGGACATGATAAGTAAAATGCAGTTTATCAGGTGGAAAATCATTACTCGCCAAGATTGCATACTCATAGTAGATTGTTCTTGAGTTTTAAAAACTGTTATCAAACTTCACAAACCCCCACAACATCACTTAATTATGTAGTATGCCTATTATATTGTTTACATCTTATTAGAGGTTGACCTTTAAAATAATTGTAGGCCTGGCAAGTCACTCTCTATCTTTTTTCCTACTTCAGCATAATTGTATTATGAATCCTGGCTTATATTTTGCTTCTCTATTAATCCCAACCCACACATGTTCTACCCCATCCTTACTCATTCATTGTCTTTTGCTTTCACTCAGATTCATCTTTTGTAAATTGACAGATATACAGTATAGTTGGTGCATATTGCTTTAGTATTGATTTCCTTAATGTACCTGTTCAGTACATGCTTTGAGACAAATGATTCACAGGGGTTAAAGGCAGGCTACACTCCAGTTAAGAAAAAAATGTAATCTGATTGTTTTCATGTAAAGTAACCATTTTGTGTCAAAGAAATAATCAGAGTAATTAATACCAAGCAATTGACTTCATGCTGGGCCAGGTATGCTAAGGAATAAGGCCATGACTGCAGTGATTAACCCTGCCAGTGTATGGTAAGGGGTTAAACGTTTGAATATTGCAGGATGTGTCCAGGGATAGCTGCTCCAAGGTAGCTAGTGCAGGTGAAACCCAAGGCTCAAGGGAAATGTCACACGGAGTAGAAGCCCTGTTAAAAACGATCACGGAACAGGCCTTATGCAGGGGCTTGGCTGCGGGGCTCATTTGCTGAAGAGGGGGATTAGTCTGTAACTTGTCCCCATCTGTGGAAAATTTTACTGGGACAGGGGTCCCTGAAGCAGGGGTTATAAATATCCCAATTAAAAAATGGGACAATAGATCTAGGCTCCCAGTTAGGGTAAGACCCAGCCATATACACCCGACAACGAAAAAACAGCTGGCGGAGGTCACAAAAGAGCAGAGCGAGATTGGACGGATATCACAAGCGTGAGGGGAGCGAGAGGTCTGGGACGGACCATCTCCAGGGCAAGACATGGAGGCAAAGTGGTGCTGTATAGTAGAGGAAGAAGCAGATGTTAGCAGAGGATGGAAGGCCTTCCATGGGCCGATCCTCAGGCAGACTAATGGAGTGGGAGCAGCGGAGAGCGGTAGCAACAAATTGAGGTACAACGTGGGACCAGACTGACAATGCAGAAGAAGTGGGGAGTGTCAGGCCTGAGATTAGTTGGCTCTATGACGGAACAAGGAGGCGGAGCGGAGCAGGACAGAAGAGGTTACAGCAGGCAGCAGAGGGTGGCAGGCTTCACATGGGCTGACCCACAGATGGAGGAGGAGATTTAGAGCAGCTGTGAGCGTGACAAGCAGGCGGAGAGCGCCTGGGGCTGCGGCCAGGGTGACGCTGAGCGGCGCGCATGCAAACGCTCAGCGCGATCAAACACATTGCTACAATATGTTTGTTCAGCATGAGCACACGGCGCTCAGCTGCTTGCAGAGACAAGTACATTTGTTGCTGGCGTGTCTCACAATGAGACGTGTATCATACAAATGCCCTGACAGAGGGTTACTATGTGAGTAGCCCCCTGTTGATGTGTTACTTTATGAGTATATTTAAGACAGTCTGCACTATTGTATGTCTCTTTGTTTCTGTTTACATATCTTCTACGGGAGACAAGGGGAGACTTAACCCCTAGCTGTCTGTTTCATGATGCAAACCTTTGCCTGAGGTCTTTGTATGGGTCAGCATACATTATTTTATGTGAGTGTACATTTCATTAGTGTTTTATCAAGTTATGCTTCATTAGCAGTATTACAATATTCTGTGTTTTTCCTGTTTTATATTTACATGTATTTTCCGGTCCATTGCGCTCCCTGAACTCAATACACTATACGCAGATTACTCAGATGGTTCCATACCCATCACCCTAATAAACCTTGCTCTGTCCTTAAGGGTGTGCACACGGTCCTTTCGGGGGGAATACTGTCATGTCCTAACTGCACCCATGGTGGAGTATTCATCCGGCTAATCCAGCTAATGTTTCACATGTTTAGGACCTGGTTATCCTCTCTGTTTTCTAGGGTTACTTCCTGTTGTGCCTATATAAGGTAGAAGTTACTTCCCATACTGGCCTGTGCAACTAGGTTATCCTCCTTGTCTGTTGAGTGCTCTTGCTTTGCCTTATACCTTCCTTAACTGGACACTCACTTCTTTCTTGGACACTTGCTCAATACGTGGACAATTACTCATTACCTGAACCCTTTTCTGCTACTGGACCTTTCCTTTTTACTGGACCCCGACTTCCGCTGTATCCTACAATTTTTTAGGAATATGTTCACATATAGATTTAAATAGCTAAGTTAGAAAATTCTAATTGTCAATATCCGTTTAGTATCTGCATTGATCTAGGGTGTGTGATTATCATCATGTGCATACGATTTTAATTGATCGTGTCTCCTATGATTGGACTCGGTATATTTAAGCTCCAGTGATCCAGTCAAAATCTATCCCCTGATGAAATCAGCGTAGTCTGATGAAATGCGTAGGGTCACGTGTTTGTGTTACGAGCAGTTGCTTGCTATCTCACAATCGCCAGAGTGAAGAGCTGCGGTCCGCCTACAGAACCTAGGAACTCCTACATACAGGAACTCTCGTTTACATCTGCGGGTTGCCGGAGGACACTCTAAAAGGCGACACCATGAGAGAGGATGAGAGGGGAGGATATCCCAGAGCGGAGCAGCGGCTTAAGGAAGCTTGTTGGGCATGAGTTTCACTCATACAACGCGCATATTACTCGAATGTTTGTGAGTTTTAAATTGTAAATGTCCTAAATATATTAAATCTTTTACACTGGTATCACACTAGGATCGGGCGCTTTTTCTTCTCTTTATCTGCTCAGGTTATGTGGAGGGAGTTTGTTGTGCCCAAGAAGAAGGCTGCCAGTATCTAGATCACCTATCTTGGTGGACCCAATTAGGTCATAGTGATTGGACTCCATTTATATGGTTTTGGACATTTTTTCCCCCCACATTTTATTGTTTTATATATATTTCATGTTTTAAGCATCAGCTCATTTATCATAACACTTTTTATAAGATAGTTTGTCATCAATTGATACAATTTATCCTATGTTATTATACTAGGCGGTATTTCATCATTTATTGATTATCAGATAGAGTGCATTGCACCCCAACGGGCTGTCTCTTTGAACTTTCAAAAGAAATATATATATATATATGATGATACCCATCAAGGTTGAAACATGTATGTGAGTGGGTTAACTGACTTTGCATCTCCCAAGCCATTGCTTTAAAGCTGTGTTTAAAGCAGCATGCATTGGCTAAGGGTTCCTCATGTAATGTGAGCATGAGATAAAAAGTGGCACTGTGTGCTCATTTGCATGTCATTTCCCAGAATCCCTTGCTGCAGTGGAAGTGCTGTTTGCTGGGTGATAATGGTGAAAGACAGAGTTGCAGACCTGTCTAAGACATGCAAATGAATATACAGGAATATTTACAGTTGCTTTATGCTTTACTGTGGAGGGTTTTAGTCACTTTTTTTTACCCACCATAACCTTAATAGTTTTGGTGATTACCTACTCTTATCTCATTTGAGCAAATGTCAGCAAGCCAACCTCACACTGATGATACCCATCAAGGTTGAAACATGTCTGTGAGTGGGTTAACTGACTTTGCATCTCCCAAGTCCTTGCTTAAAAGCTGTGTTTAAAGCAGCATGCATTGACTATGGGTTGCTCATGTAATGTGAGCATGAGATAAAAAGTGGCACTGTGTGCTCATTTGCATGTCATTTCCCAGAATCCCTTGCTGCAGTGGAAGTGCTGTTTGCTGGGTGATAATGGTGAAAGACAGGGTTGCAGACCTGTCTAAGACATAGAAATATAGCATTCTGTTTTAATTGTATTTAATCAAAACAAATTTTTTTATCTCTCCCAATAGTTTCCCAGAAGAATTAGGCTATGTTGCGTGCGAAATTGTTTTATTTTGTTGAAACTGGTAAAACTACTGTACATGTTGTAAAATTATTTGATTTTAACATTGCTTCATTTTCTTTCAATTGCCATGGCAATTTCTATGGTAACACTTTGAAATCATGGCCACATAAAGCTAACTGCTATATTATAATTACAAGAATAGTACAATGCCATATACACTGAATAGCATTCATGTTAAGGTTTCGTTTTCTGTTATATTATCAAATTGTAACACTTTTAATTAAGATAATGGTTTAATGCTGGAACAGATCCTATATATTCAAATCACTATATTTCTTTTGGTAACTTAATATATTTCTATTTTTAGGATTTATTTTTTATTTTTAGAAAAGACACAGCCTGAGAAACAAAATAGTGAAATGCTCTGTTCTTAAATTAAAAAAATACATATGTTTTATGCTGAGAATGTTTTGCGTTGACGAAGTTCAAAGTTCAAATGTCGTATCGGTTTTACGTGTAACATTACAACTGCAATGCTGTCCACAGATCTTTCATCTGTGCTTTGGAGTGAAGAACCCTTTATCTTTTTTTTTTAAAGGAAAGCTACTGTAGACAGCCTAAAATCCCCACAGTAGTTTGGACAAGACATATATTTCTTCCACTTTTTAGTCAATCTGTTCTGGATTAACAAGATTTTTAGGATGCTGTTAACAATGACAATTAAAATAATTGTTTGTGTCGGGCTTCACTGTGTCACAAGCACTTCAGTCATGTTGGCCGGGTCAAAGTTGACATTCATTTCTTTATAATTGATAGCTTTCCTTGATTTACCACTCATGCACCATATTTAGAAGATTGTTTAGCATGGGTCCCAGGTACTTCAGGGTGCAATTGGAATTCTCAAAGTGCAAGGTAAAAATGTCTGGTGTTTTAAAAGAAAACATCATTCTACTCGTTGGAAAGGCAAATCTAACATATTAAAAAATGTGAACTAGAGAATTCATCTACAGTATAAAGGAGAGAGGATGGCGGTGCGTTAGTATAGGTAGTAGATTTAATATACCTGTACCGACCCTGTACTTACAGTATACTTGTACTTTTCCCTACAGAACTTTGTTCTAGCTATTTTTGATTTGTATAATACACATACAGTATGTATTTGTCTCTTTTTCATAAGCCTGCTTTGAGCTGTTCTCCTCATGGGGCTAAATAACTGTGTAGAAATAACAATACCAGAAATAATTTTAAGATGACAAGCATGCTTGATGTGCCTTACGTACAGTATTTTATTTTTGAAATCTGACTGTAAAAGGAGAGTTGTGAATGATACTCACTGTCCGGCCATACTGTAGCTCTTGATGAACTAGTCTGTAAACTTGAGTACCTCTGGGAAATCAATTACAATGTTGCACCTTCTGCTAGCATTTGAACTCGGGAGATTGCTAGAAGATTTTGAATTATATCTAGAAAATTCAAATGTGTCCCATGTGATTTGTACATTATTGCCAAAGGCTCTCCTTGACTTTCTATATTGTCTGTATGAATAAAAGGGACAAATCATAGATTACTGGTGGCTATCACAATGATCTACAGTGCTAATGTACCAAATCCTGAGAGAAAGGTGATTGGAGCAATATGGTCTACAAGTAACATAAGGGCATTATAAAAGTTCCCTTTTTTCTACTATAAGATACCGTATGCCAGTAAATTTGTTTGCATATACAGCCGCAAACCCTTTTATTCTCCAACATCTCCAAAAAAATTTGGGGATTTTTTCCGAATGCCACGCACTTCACCGCAGTTCACCACATTCATGCCGCATTCATACCGCATTCATGTTGCATTCATGCTGGCGTCACCCATGGTTGATGTGTTTATTGATGTGTTTATTGATAATGGTTCGGATTTAATTGGTTGCAATTCTTCGCATATCCGCCAGGTGGCAGATATTAATGAATTGTAATGCGCATGCGCTTCAGTAATGTGTCGACTTGCAGGTGTTTAAAAAAATACCACAGTGGTCCATTGTAAATTGGCCTTGGGACTGAAGAAGTTACAATAATGTATAAATTTAGGCTTTTCATATTAAAAAATACATGCACAGTGTCTGGTGTTTTATTGTCCTGAGAGTCCCGACATGAGTGCACCACCGCAGTCCGTGTTCCAAAACCCTGACAGAACGTACGCTTATTTAATATGGGCAACAGATGATAAGATGGCAACAGTTGGCAGAAGTTATAGACGCATGCGCAGTAATCATCAGCTATGTAGCTCCCTTCCCAAAGAGGATTACACGCAGTTGCAGAGAGGTGATGCTCGGCTAGGGACGATTAAAAGCACAATGTCAAGCTTTAGAAACGGAATGGTTCTGGAGAGGTGTCGATAAGAGGTTGTAATCCTTGAGCGAGCCCTGTGTGTGTCTGCGGGGGGGGGGGGGGCGAGGGGGCTAAAGCTGCATGAAGGATTAGCTGTATTGTAGTTCAAAGGCATGACATATTTTCAACAGGCAGGTCATCATAGTAATTTGATCCCCACACCCCAAATACATAAAAACCACACAAATCAACCATGTGCAGTCAAACGCACTGTGTTGCAGTCAAAAGCTACAGCACAGATTGAATATCGTAATATCAAGATGGTTTAGGAAGGCTTGTGGAGAAAATAAAAATAAAAAATGACGAGAAAAAAAAATATATTTTTTTTTGGTCACTCACTTTTGAACTTTGCAAGCAAGCAGTGGTGACGTTATAGACGCATGCGCAGTAATCATCAGCTAGCAAGCAGGAATGTGATTGAAACCAGAAAGACACACATACAAAGGAATAGTGTGGGAGATGTACTGTACTGTAGATAAGATAAGAAGTTGAAATACTGCAGTGCAGTAAATTACAGAAACACACAAAGTGAAAACCGGGCGCTTCTAAACTACAATATTTAAGTGAAATAATATATATTATATAAGTAAAAGATATACAGTGCAGAATGATATCACAATGTGATATGTGACCTTCACCAACAAAACGTGAAATATATAATCTAGTGTGAAATACACCTAAATAAAATAAAGCAGCTCTACACCGTTTATAAGGACTGTCCAGGTCCAAATAGATCTTGCATAGTTTTCCAATTGGGAGGAGCTCTTTGATGCTCACTTGAATATGAAAAAAAGAAACAATATAATAATGCAGATAGTAATAAAAATATATATGTATGTGATCAAAAAGTCTGCAATACTTGTACTCACAAATGGAAAGATAAAATAGTGATAAGGATATAGCACTCACATTTTACACAAATGGCAAATTCATTGGAGAGAACAGCTGAAGTTCGGTTGGTGGTGCCGGTATCTCCAAACAACGTTGTTTGGAGATACCGGCACCACCAACCGAACTTCAGCTGTTCTCTACAATGAATTTGCCATTTGTGTAAAATGTGAGTGCTATATCCTTATCACTATTTTTGTGCAATACAATTTTAGATCGTACCATACCATTGTGCACTCTCTCTCTTCTCTCTTCATATTGCTTTTGAGATATTCGGAGTATCTATACGTTCTACATACACCACAAGCTTCCAGACGTATATATCCTAAGAGGGCATCTACGACAAGGGCTCTTATCAGAGAGAGATGGGTCTCTGATACGTCTATTTTATCTTTCCATTTGTGAGTACAACTATTGCAGACTTTTTGATCACATACATATATATTTTTATTACCATCTGCACTATTATATTGTTTCTTTTTTTCATATTCACGTGAGCATCACAGCGCTCCTCCCAATTGGAAAACTAGTGCAGTAAATTAGCCTGTGTGTTTGCGGGGGCGAGCGAGGGGAGAGCGCTGTATATGCTGAAATGTGATAGTGTTACAGTACACGCCTATGCGTTTCAATAATGTTCAAATGAGACATACTGTACAGCACTGCACATGCATGTATAAATATGTAAATTTACAATTACTGCGCGCGCACACGCAGACTGTGTACTGACGTACTGTAGGTTGAACTGCTAAAGTATTAGACTTTGAAGACAACAGCTCGCGAACACCCAGACGGTATTGCAGTATTGCAGACAGCGCTAATAAAATGCTAATATTACGAGCGCTAAAATACCGGAACATATTCCGGGGAAAAAAAACCACTGCATCTGTCCGCGGTTATCAGAGTTGCGCCGATACGGCCGCATTAGGATAAAGGCGGCCGTAGCTGTACTGTATTATTGAAAATATGACAAGAATTACAATTATATAGTATATTATGTAACCATTTAGGACTAGGTTATATTTCAATTGGTTTTATTTTTAAATATTGTTCTACATCTTTTTATTGTCCATTTATTTGGAAACAATACATTATTACTTTAGTATCACATAAAATCCCAATGTTTTGTTACACCATAGGAATTTTCTTCAGGTGTAGGCTGCTCCAAAATGACAAAAAAAAACATAAAATTAAGCATGGTTTTAGTTTTTGTTTGGATGCAGTTTTTGTTCTAAAATACTTTTATGTTTTGGTTTTGATTTGGGGATGTACCAAAACACAATTTTCTGTGGTTTTGAAAAAATTATATATATTTTTTTGTTTAAATCTGAACTTCTGGGCTTATCCGTAACCACGGATTAAAAAAAAGTGCCTCAGCACTTAATCGCATGTTGTTGCCGCGTGTCCATGGCTCAGGTGTGGTTGCCCAGTGGTGTCTTGCGGCTTTCATAGTTCTTTAAATTAAAGATCGGTTGTAGATGCTAGTGTGTATGTAAGCTAAATGCTATGTATTCTGAGGCACAGTCATGCACGTTCTGTATATTACTGTATAAGAAAAGCGCCAGTTATTCTTTAAGACACCTACTGTATAACCAGTTCTTCTAATCATACACTCTTTCAATGTTAAAAAACTAAAAACACCAGACACAGGGGCCCATTCACAAAGCAGTGATAAAATCAGTGCTTTAACGTCTGACTGTGGGGCCTATGCACTAAGCGTCGAAAAATAAATAAATCGCTGAGCTGTTTACATCGCCAGTTTGGACAGTGTTGCTATCACGGTATGAAGAAAGCCCAGAATACCTGTGATAGCAACATTTGCAAAACTGGCAAGTAGCCGGCGACGTGATGATCGAACCTCTGAAAAGGGCTCATCCGGCGATTTCTTTCTGCTGCAGAGAGAGAGAGAGAGAGACGCCTCTCCGTGCGCAAATCTCCCCAGATATCAAAATGTTTTAATCTAAAATGTAATACTAGTGTATTGTAGCAGGGGGTCTCCGGAGCAGAACCTCATTGTTTTGAGGTCCGGGGACCCACTGCTTCCCGAGATACTGGCCCCGTTATGGGGTGCTGGAATCTCCTATGTATTTAAATGTCCTGCATAAGGCCTTGACCCCACTGCCTACTACAGCGTCCGCTGTGGCGGACGCTGCACGGACGAGAGCCTTCCCCTCAATGGCGCCAGGCCCGCTGCGAGGGGGGGCCACAGCGCTGTGGCGAGAGCTGATCCTGCTCTCAATAGAATTGAGAGCAGGACTCGCGTCGAGCGATACGGCACGCCCCCCGGCGGTTCAGCCAATGAGGGCGAACCTGCCGGATGATGTCATGGCCACGCCCCCGTCACTCCCCCGCCACGCCCCCCTCCCAGGTCTCTCTTCCTGCAGTGAGCTGCAGACCAGGGAATCGGCTGCACTCGCCGCCAATCTCGCGGGCGCGCGTTGCAGCGGAGATACCGGGGCCTTAGCCTAACGTGACGCAGGACATTTAAATGCATAGGAGATACCGGCACCCCATAATGGGGCCTGTATCTCAGGATGCAGGGGGTCCCGACCTGAAATCAATGACGTTCTGCTCCGGAGACCCCTTGCTACAATGATTGCATTATCATTGATATTAAAACCCAAATAAAAAATACAATGATAGCATTATCCTTAGTATTAAAAACCCAATAAATTGAACAATTTCTTTACCGTAGTGGCTATCTGCTATGGTAATGAAGCTACTGTAATGTAATTTTTATTAATAGTGTGCGGGAGCAGGGGGTCTCCTGACATGAAACGCATTGATTTCAGCCTCGGGGACCCCCTGCTTCCTGACAGGCCTGATATGAGGAGCTGGTATCTCCTTCATTATTTAAATCCCTCGGTCACGTAACGCGGATGATTTAAAAATATTGGCGATACCGGCACCCGATGCCCCAATACTCGGTATTGTAGCAGGGGTCCCTGGGGCATAAATCAATGGCGGCTTCAGCTCAGGAGACCCCCTGCTCCCGCACACTATTAATACAAATTACACTAAAGCAGCTTCATTACATTAGCGGATAGCCACTAAGGCAATGACGGGGTTAAGGCACAATAGCAGGTTAATTGAGGGTAGAGAGGGTGAGTGAAGTGAGTACTTGGCCCTTCACTCACCTCCTCTGCCCCCAACAAACACTACAATATGTACTAACCACCCACACCCCGTGCCCCACATTAAAACATTTGTATTTTTTTGTGCACAGGATTGATGCCAGAGGCTGGTGGGGTCCCCACGAGTGTCCGTGGGCCTTCATATGGTCCCCGCAAGTGTCTGGGGGCCCTCGGGTGGTCCCCGTGGGTGTCTGGGGGGCCTCGGTGGTCCCCGCTGTCCTGTGGTACCAATCCTGTGGCAATTTGTTTAACATATGGCAATAAATACCCCCCCAATACATATATTTGCCCATTATAAAATCAAATTAGCCAGCCAGTATAAATAAAGTAAATAAATCGTTCAACTTACCCCTGCCATCATGAAGGGGCATACTTCAGCATACTGAAGGTCCATGTACTCCGTTGCCAGAATGAATACAAGAAATAATACAATCTAATGGCCCTTAACCCCTTTATCACGTAGCAGTTAATAACCACTATAGTAATTAAGGGGTTAACCCACACTCCCCCGCTACACACCCGGGAGGCCTAACCACCCACCCTGGACCCAGTATACCCAACCTGTATCCATTGATAGGCATAGTGGTATATCCTACCCATATAATATATGGTTATTAACCGCTAAGATGATTAAGGGGTTAGGGGCCATTAGATTGTTTTTATTCTTGTATTCTTTCTGGCAACGGAGGAGATGGACCTGCAGTAAGCTGACGAGGACACCCTTCATAATGCCAGGGGTAAGTAGAAAAGTTTATCTACTTTATTTATGCTGCCTGGCTAATGTTTTATTTAATAATGGGCAAATGAGCTATTATCCATATCTGGATAATAGTTATTTTTCTGCCCATTACAGTACTGTATGTTGGGGGGGGGGTGTATTTATTTAATTGTAATGAAAAAATTGGGGACACGGGATTGGTACCGCAGGCCAGCAGGGACCCATGGGGACTACCCGAGGGCCCCCAGGCACTCGCAGCCTTTGGTATCAATCATTTTTGGGTAGAGGAGGTGGGTATTGGTGTTTATTGTGGGTGAAGGGGGTGGGTGAAGAGGATATTTTGCCCTTGGTGGGTAGCAGGAGTGGTTAATCCCTTCATTGCCTTAGCGGTTAGCCGCTAAGGTAATGAAGTTGACTGTAAATACATTTTAATTGCATGGGATTCATGCCGGGCGGTCCGGTGTTTATATTAATGGATATCAACTCTGGAGACCCTCAGCATCAATCCGATGCAGAAAAAGAGCATTTTTTTTCTAAGTCTTGTCTCGCTGCATATCGGCAGATTCTCACCGCCTTCACGCCAACTTTTCCTGCCATGAGGATTTTGTGAGAACTCGCCATTCTAGAGCTGCGATTAGCCTCGATAACCTAAACTGGAATTGCACGAGTTTCAGAACTTGCCGATAAGTGACTTATTGCTGCTCACTCTGCGATATTTTTTTTAAGGATAAAAATGTTAGCGATTCAGTTTTTTATCGCCCACTTATTGAGGCTTACAGAATCGTAGTAGGCATTTTGGCCGATAAGTGCTCGATAAGTGGCTTATGAACTCTTAGTGCATAGGCACCTAAATCCTCAAAATTTTCTCCAGTTTCAATTCATGCACAAGCTTGTTAGACAAAAAAGGGTCACATTATAGAGCGAATGTAGAAAGAACAGTTATTGGCTTATGGCAGGGAGACTACTGTACTGTTCATGTACTCTGTATGACCTTGTGGACCATCTTTAAAATCTTAGTATTCCCCTGAGCCCGATACCTAATGTGTCACCTGGATGCCCCCCTTGCAGTAGCCGCCTTTCTATTCTCAAAGTTGTGAATCCCTTGTTGTATATCGGCTTTATTTTCTAGCTTGTTTCCCTATTTAATGTTTTTACTCATTGTTGGTATACCGAATATACTGTCCAGTGTTTAGTGAAGTTTCATAATGAAAATGTTATATAATTGTCAGTGTACTGTAGCAGTAAAGAGAGTCCAAATTTTGACACCTCATCACAATAAACACCCAATCCCAATTTCAAATCGACCTTATAATTACACTTTTTGTTTTCCCCAGCCAATTATAAGATACTGTACTAAATTGTAACATCTTTTCACAATAGACGTCCAGCCATATTCTTAATCTGTAGCCCTGGCATCGTGCCCCAGAAAATTGGAGTAGCATACAACCAAATAGAAAAGACTAAGGCTGTGTTTATACCGAAAAACCAAGTAGTATACATACATTTAAAGTGCTCATACCGATGGCGACAGTGACGATGCGCCATACTGCAAAGCGGACGGCTGGCGAAGAGAAATCCAAATTTGTTTTTCTCTGGCGATGGCCATGTCACGTCAGCGGTTCAGCCAATGAGGGTGAACCGCTCACAGCCACGCCTCCACCACACCTTCAAGCCTCCTCTTCCCTGTCTCCCCGGTATAATGAAGATGCTGCTCGGCAGCAGTGCAGGGTGACGTCACAGAATAGCGCTGCCGCCCTGCAGCTGTTGGTATAATCTCAGCCTAATACAGATCAAACTGACTCTTTACTATTACCTTGGTTTTCCCCATCTGCTGCATTAATGATGGATACAGCAAGCTTCTACAGATGGTTCCTTGATGACAATGTCAGGGGACTTGTAACCCCCAAATCATGTGACCGTCTTTTTTTTTTTTAAGTATGTGACGTCATCTCCAAGGGAGGTACGTCACAAACTTAAAACCACATGGCACATATCACATGGTATTACAGCCAATGGGATTGAAGATAATCCCATTGGTTCCTGTACCATGTGATATGTTCCATTTGTTAAAAAGGATGTGACATCACTTTAAGGGATTATGTCACATGATATAGGGTCCAATCGGATTGGAGCTGTACCATCTGACCCTAAAATGGCTGTTCCATCTCATTTTAGCCCAAGAAGACGACATGGCAACTTCCGTTGCTGGATTTACCATGGGGAATGGATTGAAAGAAAAGAAGATAGATGAAATGAAGAAAAGAATGACAGAAGAAGATAGAAGAAGGTGAAAGAAAATGAAAGAAGATTTTTTTACCTGATGCTGATCTTCAAGGAGGATGGAGGCGAATTGCAGTGGATGACATCGCAGTTCGAGAGCTTCCTGATACGCCAAGTTTCGTAAGGTGAATGAAAAGACAAAAAACAGCGCACGACTCTTAGTGTATTAAATATGATTATATTGGATCATCACAGGTAGGTACAGCAGAGACTGCGACTATTCTAACACATACCAGTGGCAATCGCCAAAAAGACCCAGGTACATGCTGGGTACATGCCTTAAACTTGCCTTAAACTAGACTATAAAAGGAGTAACAACCGCTCATCCAAATACGTAATAAGTGTAATATTTAGGAATAAACCATAGGTGCTCGAAGGGATATATAACTGTAATGACAGGATAGATCCTAGAGAAGGATCAAAAAGATTCCCTTATAGTAGAGCACTCAATGCAGTAGGTATAAGCAGACTAACATTGGTCTATCAAATTATATAGTAGATAGGTCCAATATTCCCATCTGAACCAGAACTAACCAGGAAAAACAAAAAAGTTTTATTCAAATATAATATTTAAAAACACATAATTCACATTCAAACTTTTAAAATAACCCCGTAGTGAAGTGGTAAGGTCAGCAAGACACGTAGTGCTAATTATAGATGTATCAATATGGATATCAAGGTTCTTGCTGACAAGCTAACAAGCGTTTAGATATATAGACTCAAATGTCTTAACGTCGGCAGGGTAAAATAGCAGGTAACATTCGTTGATATATAGTATTGATTTACGACCTCATAGTCTGCTATTGGTACACTACCGACACGCTTTATTACTCTGCGGCCAGATCCGCAAGCCGGGAGATTTCCCGGCTTGCTAGTGGCCGCCCCTCGGCGTGCCGCGCGTCATAGACGCGCGGTCACGCGTCTTCGGGAGCGTGCGCCCCCTGCACGTGCGTCCAGGGGCTCCCCGAGGGAGCCCTGGTGTCCCGCGATCGCGGGACAGCGGCAGGGGGTTCCGGGGGACCCGGCGGACCCGGCAGCGGTAGGGAGAGCGCCCCGATCGGAGGGCGCTCTTCCGCTGCTTCGGCGCGCGCCCGTCACTCTCGGGCGCGCGCCAGGCTACTGCTGCGGCCAAGAACGGGCAAATGCTCGAATAAACTTGGCCGCAGCAGTATTTATCAGATTTGTATAGCATAAATCAACACCAGAGTTAGCAGTAGGTTCGAAGGTTAACCGTTAGAGTGCTAGACAGAAATAATTCACTTAATCTGTATATGCAGAAAGTATTAGCTTTCCGCAAGTCACTGGTAGTCTAATGGTAATCACGGAGCTTAAGTAATAGCCTCTATATAACACAATTCGAACTGATACTAATGCTGCCGAATACAGAGTTTAAGCTGCAGAGGCATAAGGGGAACAATCGCTGGTATACAAGCCTGGCGGTGAAACTCTTCCGCTTGCCCTGCGTGTAGACGCTGCCACTTCTGATGACGTCACCTAGGACGTCATCACGTCCCGACGATCGTTTCGCGTGGGCTAAACACGCTTCTTCAAGGGGAGGAGTATGTATCCTGGTTACTGAGGGCCTTATTTTATACTGAAAGTCACGCCTCCAATATATTAAAGAGGCGTGTTTATTGCCCGTGAACCAATCGGGTCTTAATCATTCAGGTAAGTATTGCGCTTCAGTGTGATTGAAAAATTTACATCTGTGATGTGTATCTCTCATTCAGGTATTGTGAAGTAAGTGCCGGCACATAGGAGTGATGGACAGGTATATCCGTCTCGAAAGCAACGCCTCAAGCATATGAACATTCATGTTTCCTACGATGGAGGAAGGGATATCCACGATAGTTGGACTGGAGACATAATTACTTAATAAACATGTATAAACACCGTGTGTATTTTATTCTAAGTGATACTGTGTGAGTGACCAAACAATAAAAAATATATATATATAAAATTGTTCATAGTAGTTGGCTTCAATTATTCATAATTAATATTAGTATATATATATACATATATTCCTAGTGTAAATATAAAAAAATATTGATCATAATGGATATGGTCAAACTATTGTGTCCTATCTTTTGTGTTGTGATAAATGTGTAAATAATAACTTATTATTTAGGATCTTAAATGTGATCGTGTTTGCAATTATAAATATACCCTAAGTGCATAATATCATAGTAACATCACCTCTAGTACATATATGGCAGACAGATTAGTACTAAGGTTGAGTATCAGTAATGTAGGATTGAAGTTACAGTTGACCTGCCCCTACTGGTCAATACAGGTCTGGCTGGTTATTAAAGAACTGTATACCTGGACCCCCTTGTAGTTGTTGAATATGGAAAATGGTCTAAATCTCCTGTTCTAATATTTCATAATTATATGGTAGTGTAGGAGTGATATATAAAGTTCGATGACCAGCCCCTAATGGTCAATGCTGATCCACTAATCCATTTACATACATCCATTTACCAAGTGCAATAGTGGTATAGTCATTCTATCTGTTCTAATTCGATAACTAATATTGTTTGCCATATATGTATATAAGGACATGTGAGCCATGTGAAAAATAAGATAACACCTGTATTGTGAATGAAATATCATGTGAAGGTAAATATATTTCTCACTTATCCAATAATATTAACATGGACTCCATGGTAGTTTTCAAACCAGAAGAATTAGTGTACTATCTATAAAGGCTTAGGAATGTATATATGTTTAAAGGCTTTACAAAAAAGAAGAATAAATAAAGCCTTCATTAAGGCTAGACCCAGCATTTCTGCATTGATTAATGGCCTATCAGATCAACAGTGGGGGTCCCTGGCAATCCCATTCAAACTGAATGGGACTGCCAGGGACCCCTGCTGTGTTAATCCTATGGGTCATTAGTCAATGCAGAAATGCCTTAAACTTGCCTTAAACTAGACAGGTTACACCCAGCATGTACCCAAAATGTAACCGGGCTAGTTTAAGACAAGCTTTAGAATACTCGGTTTCTCGTCTGTAAGTAGTACAATTAGGTTGAAAATATCAGGCAGTACATTTTAAGGACATGCTACCACTATGCAGCACACATCCGATCATCAGAGGCACAGAATCTCAGCATCAACTGCCAGCTTGCGATGGTCCACGGGTCCGCAGTCACTCTCACTGCACGGCACACGTGTTCTGCCCCGTCACTAGCCGCCTCCGTCTCCACCTCTCCACTCGGTTCACGGGGGAGACTATGTACTGCAATATCTAGTAGGGGAACTCCCGACACTCAACACAGCTCTGACGCCGCGACAGAGTGGAGCCGTGACCGCTGTTAAGCAACAGGGGTCAACGACCAACAAGAGCTCACCACCCCCATCCACAAGGAGTGGTCAAAAAGTGCCCAGCGGGTTGCGAACTCAAAGACTTGACATCAGGACATCAGAACAATAACAAGGCAATTTTATTTATTTATTCATCCCATTACCTATATATTTATTTTTTATTTTTCATGTTTATGTGAGTGTACAGTTGTTAATTGTTGATATATTAGTATCATATAAAGAATTTGATATCTTTGCGCCCTCTATTCATTTTGTTTGCATTTGAGGTATTAAGGAGGAGTGGTATCCTGACATCTTGGGCTGCATTGGTTAAAAGATTAATCTATACAAGCACTCATCTATGAGGACATTGTTCAATATACAATATATCCCCTTTATATAAAAACTGGTTTCATGTTGACACTCTACATGAGCTCATGAAGTGGTGTTATTTTTAGCATATCTGGTTGTTTGCCGTAAGTCTGCATCTGTAGGAACGCTTCACCAGTGGTTTTGCAGTTTTTTACAAACATAATCACTATTTATACAAATTTATATCATTTTAAATATTTGCTATATCTTTGGTAAATATTACTAGAATTTCTATTGAGTATATGTTAAAGGGTTCTTGGGAATATATACATACTTATATACCAACTATACCATTCATTATCAAGTGGACACAAACCTAGCGCACCGGAACCTGTACCTTGTGTACATGTTCACAAGTATTTTTTTTAATTATGTGCCATGCAGCAACCTCACTGCGGACACCGACAAACAACGATATTCACTGTGCCATTTAGTGGGCAGATACTGAAATTGCAAATAAAAAATGAATGAACAACTGCAGGAGGACATTTCATAGGCCTGCTGTGACTTGCTCACCGAACACGGTGAACCATGGCTTCTCTTGGTGGGATCTCGCACCTTGCACCAATACCGTGAACAGTAAGCCTTGTTACAGATGCAAGGACCGTTATTTGAACAAATCACGGCGCTATTTTCGTGTCCGCTGCTGTACTCTATGCGGCATTAACGCGGCCAATCAACCAAGGCACACGTGTTTATCGCGGTTGCTTTGTTTGAATTTCATGGATTCTGTTCCTTTGTGTGCAATGAAATTAATGAATTGTAATGTATACAGTACTGTGCTACTGTGCTACTTTGTCAATTTCAAGTATTTAAAAACCAGAACACTAAAATGCCATTTTCTGCACTCGCCTGCACTTACGTCTTAAGGCGGTACGGTTGGAAGACATCACGCGCCATGACATGGCTATTCCGAGGTATACAAGGCGTGAAGTGTTCGAATAATGGCCGCTGCATTTGTATATCTGTATACAGTACTATTTTTCCAAATTTACCAAAAAATGATCTAAAATGCATGTATCCTGCAAGGATCTGATGACAACACAAATAATCTAATATGGTTCTTAAAATGTGGGCCTCTATAACTGATTAAACGAATGCATTAAAGCGTTTATAAAGCATCCCTTGTCACAGTCCTATTATCTGCATTTTAAAGCAGTAATCCAAAGTATAATAGTTTTTTTAATCTTACTTGCATCAGTGGGTCCCACAGAGATCATTGGTGGTCCGCTCACATCCAGAGACCCCTTAATTCCAGAGCTGTCAGAACGAAATAATATGGCCCCTAGAGTCAGGGCTTGCTCTGGCAGTCAATAGATCACAGCAGCCATGTTTGCAGGGTCTTTTGTGAAAGAAATATCTTCTTGAATCAGGTAACCACCGATGAGCTTCGGTCGACCCCCGGGTTCGGGTAAGATTAAAAACATAAAAATTAAACAACGAATAAGAAAGAAATGTATAGACCAAAAACATACTGCTACACATGTTTTGTATACTGTATGAAGAAATTATAGACTTGTTGTTAAAATTCTTATAGCAGTTACAATATTTAGGTGCTTGTAAACAGTTGCTGAATAAATTCATTTAGAAAGAAACTATTATTTTTTATCTCTAGAATTGTGTTGATATATTTCTCTATCTTAATTTAGTCGCAGCTCTCACCATCCTGTACAGATCATATAAAATATTAAATAAGATGGAAATAAATATGCACAAGCTTTAGCATAAAGGAAAAATATTACCATAAGCAATACTTATAACACTGTTTGTCTTTGTAGAAGAACCAACGACAATATATTATCAATGTGGCTGTAGCATAGAAGAACAACAATTGCCATGGCCAATATGTATCACTGCTTAGAAGGTATGAATTGAAGTGTAGGAATATGCCACATTTGGGCTTATTTGGACATCCAACATTGTTAATGTAGGTTTAAACATCCTCTATCAGGAGCAGAGCAAACAACTAAATAGTGTTTAATTAGCATGTTAAAACATTAATTGTGGGGCTCTCTCTAAGGGGCCTATTCTAGTAGCTTGGATAAAATCACTGCCAAATCGAACGGTTTGGCATGACCCTACCTCACAGTCTGACATTGGTGTTATCACGGTATTCAGAAAGAATTATCGCAGGTCAGAAACCGTGAGGTCGGATAATGCTGAACCACTCTGGATAGCAGCCTTTTTTTTTTAGAAGTGACATCATCTTAAAGGGAGGTAAGCATATACTACCTGATTTGCATGCTTCCCTCCCTTTCTGATGATGTCACATCCTCAAGTGGCATCAAAAACAAGTGGAAGCTGTCACATGGTACACCAACCAATCGGATTGGCGGTGTATCATGTGATAGTCAAATGTGACTCACAGGCCTTAAGTAAGGCCTGTTCCATCTCATTTGAGCCCAAGAAGCCATCGGAGCAACATCTTGACCCTTTGAATTACAAAGAAGAAAAGAAAGAAGAAAAGAAAAAAAAAGAAAGAAACAACTCATCGGAAACTCTTCTTTGCATTGCATTGTGGGGCAAGAGTTAGTGCCCGAGTAGGATTCGGAGGGTGAATCTAGGCAAAGGTAAGAAACACATTGATTGTATTTTATTTAATTGTGTATTTTATTTCTAGGTTGCCCATTGACTGCCAATATGCTTATCTTTGCCCCTTGTTGGGTATAGATAAGCACAGTGACAATCAATGCATTTTTTGGCAAATGCTTGTTTTTATTTAATAGTTATGTATTGTATTCTTTAATGTGTTCTTTTTTTAGCTTGCCCATTCATTGCTATTGTGGCAATCCATGCCATATTGCGGGCATTGTTTAACCCGATCACAATCAATGGCTTTATTGTCCAATGCTTGTTTTTATTGTGGCAATCGATGCCCATATTGTGGACATGGTTTACCATAGTAACAATCAATGGGTTTATTGGCAAGTGTACTGTTATATCAATGTTATTTTATTGTGTATTTATTTTGTTTTACAAACAAATGGGCAAATGTTCTATTAGCCTTTTTTGCTACAGTACTAGTGCCTTTGCCCTTTGTATGTGTGGTGACAGGGTAGAGGGGGTTTGTCAAGTTATCGAAGCTTTCTGAATAGCTACACTTGCCAACTCATTCGAGAAGTGCCCAAAATATTCGATGAGTTAGTTATCGAAGCTACTAGAATGGGCCAATAAATGTGGCATTAACCAAGGGGAATGTGATTCTTACATTAGAATCAAGTGTATTATATGAAACATACTGTATACCTAAATATTCAGTCTAAAAAACTACTGTACATCAAGAAACATTTTTGGATTTCAGTTTCATAAGAGAAAGTGTGTCTATTCACTCCTTTGTGCAGAAGCGTCACAAAAGAAAATATATATTAAATGTATATAAATCATTAAAAACTGTATAAAATGTACAAGGTTTTAATGTATATCACCTCCTGCATCGGAGGATTTTATACCTCTAGTCATAATATACCATGAGAAATGACTAGAATAGGTTTCTTTGTGGTATTTATTCATGGACAAAAGTTGTAAAATTCCCAGATCTACTGTATTATTCTTTCGTTAAAACAGCATTTAAACCATATGCATGGAATTGATAAGGTTTCAATTTCTAAATGTGCACATTATTCATCAGGATGTTATAGCACTGGTTATCACAAATATAAAATGGGACATTTGTATCATTAGTATTGTCTATAGGCTAAAGTTGTAAAATCTAATGATAGTTGAAAATAATTTGTTTCAACAATTTAAATGTAAGAATTACTTTGAATATTTGATGATTTTATGTGCAACTATGTAATACCAATGCAAACAATAGGGAAAGCAGAGTTTTGTGTTGGTTACTCACAGTATTTCTACTTTCCCCTCAATTAACAAAGGCCAATAACAATTTAAAGTATTTTTAAGTCATATTTATTTATTGCCCGCAATGGTTACAATAACATTATTTCATATAGTGCTTGTCCCTCAATGGGACCCACAGCCCTTCACAATTATAATATAGCACCCAGTACGTGTTAGAGGCACAGTCTTTGCCACAACTATTGTATCTTACAATCTATGGGAAAAGGAGACTTGCCCATGGTCACAAGCAGCTCATACTGCCTTTCATTCAAATTTGAATAATTGCATTGTTATGTTATTATTTATTTCTTAAGGCGTGCTATTTCTCTTTCCTGGTTCAATGAAAATAATTTTAATTACAATGCACAAACATTTCCTTCTATACAGAATGTAAAAAACACTGCATAACGAATTGATTTTTAATATTGTATTCATTCAAGTAGAGTATCCAAATAGTTTTCATTAAAGCATGTTTTAATATTACAGTAGTTCTTTTACTGGGTATCAACAAAAAACGACCTTCCAAATGTATCTAGCTGTGAAGAGGCTGAGGGCATATTTTTAACATTCTTTCCTCATTTGGCCAGTTGTACTTTTATCAGTTTGTATCCAAGTCAATAACTCATAATGACTGACATATTGTCCCCAAGGCATGTAAATGAACTGAAAGTTAATCATGTAGCACTATGCAAAGGCCACATAGAATGATTTAATGTTACAGAAAGTAGCTTTACAATGTCAAATTACAATGTAGTGATACATTCACTCAGTAAGAGTGATTAAAAAGTCAGTTGCAGTAAACCCATTGATTGAAAAATATCATGTAAATCATGAATGATTAAAACCAGTGTCTTCAACAGGTGAAGTGACTTAAAACTATGCAAATACTCTTACTTTAATCGATCAGAGGTCAGGGTATATTAAGCAGCCATTTTAGTCAGCATGCGTCAATACTGTTGGAAGAGAGGGAGAGACAGCCTGGAATTTGGAAAATGGAGGTAGTTTAGCTTTTGGTGCGATTTTTATTGCGATTTCTTATTGAGATGTTTTTAGTAATCCAATTTAGTTTTTTCCTTATTGTCTCGTTATCAGTTTAAAGTATGTTTTTATTTCTGTGTGTTTGTTAGTCAGTTTGTGTTTTTTTTCCTAACTGTTGTCTGTGTTTGTTTGGGGTGTAAGTGAGATGTAGGATTGGGGGTGAGGGGAGTAGGGGTGAGGGTTAGGGGAATAGGTTTGGGCATAAGAGGAGTGGTAGAGGAGTGAGGAGTGGGTGATGGGGGTGGGGGTGGTGGGAGTGGTGGGATTGTGAGGAGTGGTGATTTGGAGAAGAGGTGGGTTCCAGTTTTTGAAGGGAATTCAGAGGTAGAGGACCCCAGAAGGGACTCCGAGGATGAAGGGATGGTTTTGGAGGAGTGTACAGTAAAGGCAGAATAGGACTGGAGACAGGGTTATGGCTGTGTGTAACATCAAAGTGTCACATATAAAGTGTATGTTGAGTTAATTTTGGAGTTATCATCTCTGGATGTTTTCTTTCTATATCTTTAATCATTGATGCATACTGAATATCTGGACTAACATTCTGATTCATTTCTTCAAACAGGTATGTTTCTGTGAGCTGATTTCTACTATCAATTGCAAGAGAACTTAAATCTAATTAACAACTATTTGGTATGTTTCTGTGAGCTGCTTTCTACTATCAATTGCAAGAGAACTTAAATCTAATTAACAACTATTTGGTATGTTTCTGTGAGCTACTTTCTACTATCAATTGCAAGAGAACTTAAATCTAATTAACAACTATTTGGTATGTTTCTGTGAGCTGATTTGGCAAACCCCTCCCTTAATTATTAGTCAAGTGAATGTTTTGAGTACTTAAGTCTTGGCTGTGAGTTATATGGCTGTGAGACCATATCAGTGTCAAATAAATAGTGTCTGTGGAGTTAATTTTGGAGTTGAAATTGGAGTTGAATACTACAAGAAAATCTGGACTCTGAGCCACAACAACAACAACTTTGTAACTGTGAGAACCTGCCTTTCTACATGCTTTGGAGGGTGAGGGTAGTTGCCCTAGGGAAGGTGGTTAGGCCTCCCAGGTGGGTACCATGGTGGGTGGGTTAACCCCTTAATTACTTTAGCGGTTGCTAACCGTTTATATGATTAAGGGGTTAGGTGCCATTAGATTATATTTTTTATTGGACTGTTGCTGCCAACAGAGGACATGGACGGTGATGAGGATGAGGATGGCCTTCATCCTGGCAGGATGGCAGGGGTAAGTGCAAGTTTTATTTACTTTATGCTGGCTTATGTTTTTTTTTTTTTTTTTAAATGGGCAAATGCACTATCATCCATATTTGGATAATAGTAATTTTGCTCATTACTGTACTATATGTATTGGGGTTGGGGGTTTGTGTTTATTTGAATGTACAGTATTGTATTGCAATTTTTTTTCTAAACAGGATTGATACCGGAGGCTGGCGGGGATCCAAGTGGACACCAGGACACCTGGGTGGACCCCCCGGATGCCACCGGACACCCACGGTAATCACTCGGAGACCTCCAAACACCCGAGGGGACCACCCGGAGAACCCCGGATACCTGCAGGGACCATTCGGAGGCCACACAGGCACCCGTGGGGAGCACCCAGAGGCCCACAGGGACCCCCGGTGACCCCCGCCGGCCTCTGGTATCAATCATGTGCAGAAAAAAATGCTTTTCGGCATTTTACAGCAAAAAACCTTTAAGCGTAAACTCTCTAGAGTTAAAATAGTGAGTGAAGTGCAAAGTGAAAAACTGCAAAATAGACTCACTCTATACGGTAGGAGGTTGGTGATCAAATTATAGTACAGCACAGTTTAATAAAAACATATAGGGGCCTATGCACTAAAGGTTCATAAAAAAATCGCCGGCCCATTTAAATCGCCGTTTTTGTGAGCGTTCCTATCACGATATTCAGAGCGAAAATTAACAAAACGGGTGAGTGGCCGGCGGCATGATAATTGCATCTCTCATAAGTAGTAAATGGCTCATTAAGGGCATTTTGTTTTTCAATTGGTTATGAACATTTTTGGTGTTTTCGGCGAGATTCTCACGAGACAGGCAATTTCCAAAGGGCCTATTTAAATGGTCTAGGTTGTTCAATCTGTCTCTGTGTTGTTGGGAGTGAGTGAGAGACAGACAGAGCTAGGTGTTTTGAGGAGTTTGTATTGATAGAGAGATGTGAATTGTGATAGGCTTGTCTTCTGTTTATTTTTAATTTACTATTTTCTGTTATTGTGAGTGTGAAAGTTTTGTGTTAGTGCATCCTTTAATTTTTTTCTTTGTTATTTGTGAGTGGTTGATGAGAGTAGTGGAAGTAGGCGTGTGAGTAGACGTGTGCGTGTGAGTGAGTGTGATAGTATGGGAAGCGTTGATGTTGGGGTGAGTGTTGGCAGTGGGGTGTGTGTTGGCAGTGGGGCGAGTGGTGGCGGCGGGGTGAGTGGTGGCGTTAGGAGTCTCCTGCAGTCTCTTCCATTGGAAGTGGTGGAGTCCAGTCAGCAGCAGAGCAGCTCAGTGGTTCAAGCTAGGTGTATACGTAAGAAGTGCTTTGGAAAAAAAAAAGAAATATAAGGTTTAATGATGAGGAAAATAAAGTGCTCATGACTGAGATTCTGCAGCAGTAGGATCGTCTCTTTGGGAACTTAGCCGGTAAGAACATCAATACCAATTATTGTACAAAGAATAATTGCCATGTATTCGTCCACATTTCTGCTTTGACTTTGAATTGACATTTACATATAAATTGAAATTTTTATATATACACACATGCTATAATTGAGTTTTACCAACCATGTTAATAATTAAACAAACTCTACCATTTTTTATATATATATATATATATATATATATATATATATATATATATATATATATATATACATATATATATATATATATATATATATATATATATATATATATATATATATATATATATATATATGCACATCTAATACAGTTGTTTCATCTACTTGGCTGTGTGCTGTCTCTCCTTTCCGGATACATCATCTGATAATATCTGATATATATATATATATATATATATATATATATATATATATATATATATATATATATATAGTACTATGGAGAGAGACCTCGCTCAAACCCCTAGATGGAGTAGCGTGCTGCCAAGGGAGTGTCGTGATGAAGATGGGGGAGTGTACCTGAGACAGGTACAAAAGATCCCTTATATTGGCGCACAGCAGACCCTTATGATATACTATGGTCAGGGGTGAATGAATATGTACAAAGCACAAAAATAAAAAAAGTTTATTAAATATTTTTACAATGTTGTGTGGTGTTATTCACTTAGATAAAAATAGACTGGATAAGTCTATACTACTACTGGGTATCCCTAGTCAGTGCCAGTGTGGGATAGTGATCTCATGCCAGATGGCTCAAAATAGGAGGTGTTTGAGAAAGAGTGTGAGAGATCACTGCATGCAAATGTTTACTGATACTCAGCCAAATCTTGATAGTGTGTGTAGCAAGTCTAGGTTGTATGGTAGCTGCCTGCACTGATGTAATGCGCTGATATGGAAAGGCTAAAATCCAAAGCTAAACAGCACAAAGGTAACTACCTATGCCTGGGCTGAGCATAAAGTTCTCAGCCGTGCTGTGTCGTGTGGTGAGAGAATCCTACTGCGCGTGTGTCACGTGGATGTTGTCGGAAAAATCGTGAGGGCAGATGCGGATTCATGCGTATGTGAGGCAAGGTAGGTAAATTACAATTGCTATACCCTGCTTTGAGTATAGGTATCTCTAGGGTTCATAAGAGATGTGCAGCTGTATGGTCAATGCTGTACTGTATACCTCCAGGACTGAAGGGCAGATAGCCTAGCACTGTTGTGCTTATAGGTAAGAGACTCTCTTACTGCGCATGTGTTGCAATGTTCCGGTGCAACTAAGGTAATACCTTGCGCTGATAGGGCAGGGTAGGTGGAATAAACCTATATGGATTACCTATAGTCCTAGGATATTTCAAGAAGGGGCACCAGACTAGTGCTAATATGTTTGCAGATGCCTAGTCAGAGTGATAAGTGTCAGAGTAGCTGCTGTATACTCGTCCCTATGGCATATACATTTACTGCCATACCATGTAGGGGATGTAGTTGTAGATGCTTATATGTGAAAGCAAAGCTTGTTTGGTTCAAGAGTAAATCTAGACCATGAAAGCATAGCTACTTGCTCTGCACATTAGAAGAATTTGGCATTGAAAACGGGACAGGTTTTTTCCTATATTTAGTAATTGTAGAGTCACCCTGTATATCAGATGGAAGGTCCAGCTGGTGTATGTATCATGATTCTGTTAGGTCAAATCACCATATAAAGATGTAATCTTATTCAGGTATACGTGCACCCTGTCTCAGCTGCAGTGCTGGTGTGGATCAAAGTGTCACGATGCACCCTGTTTGTGTGCTAATATTGATCTCTGAGACCCTTTGTAACTGAGGGAATCATTGCCAGCTCGCATATGTTATATATAGTTTGTTTAGCGTGTGAGCACAGGGAGCACTGTCAAGTTGTAGCAGTGCTGGACACCTCTTTAAGTGGGTGTACACTGGCGACACACTTTATCGCAGTGCGGCCAGATCCGCAAGCCGGGAGATTTCCCGGCTTGCTAGTGGCCGCCCCTCGGCGTGCCGCGCGTCATAGACGCGCGGTCACGCGTCATCGGGAGCCTGCGCCCCCTGCACGCGTGTCCAAGGGCGCCCCGAGGGAGCCCTGGTGTCCCGCGATCGCGGGACAGCGGCAGGGGGTTCCGGGGGACCCGGCGGACCCGGCAGCGGTAGGGAGAGCGCCCCGATCGGAGGGCGCTCTTCCGCTGCTTCGGCGCGCGCCCGTCACACTCGGGCGCGCGCCAGGCTACTGCTGCGGCACAGAACGGGCAAATGCTCGAATAAACTGTGCCGCAGCAGTATCAAGGAGTGCACGATCTAAATATCAAATAAAGATGCCATGAGAAGCACTAAAAGTTTAAGCAATTATGTTAGGTAATACACAAGTAGTAGTGTGTCGGCAAAGTGCCGACACACTACTACTTGTGTATTACCTAACATAATTGCTTAAACTTTTAGTGCTTCTCATGGCATCTTTATTTGATATTTAGATCGTGCACTCCTTGATACACCCACTTAAAGAGGTGTCCAGCACTGCTACAACTTGACAGTGCTCCCTGTGCTCACACGCTAAACAAACTATATATAACATATGCGAGCTGGCAATGATTCCCTCAGTTACAAAGGGTCTCAGAGATCAATATTAGCACACAAACAGGGTGCATCGTGACACTTTGATCCACACCAGCACTGCA
>NC_134490.1:81597232-81634732 GCF_040206685.1 Ascaphus truei | reverse complement strand
CAATGGCCTAAATTTACTCATGACCATTTGACCATCAGCCATTTCATTAATGTCGAGTCTGAGGTCATTGAATGTGTTACTGAGAATTACATCATCACGCATTGTAACAACGAACTATGTGACCGGTAGTTTTTCTTTGTCAATCAATCAATTAATGTTGTCCTCATTTATTTACAACAGTTATCACATCTCCTGTCTTGTCAGCTTCACCGTATTTATCATTGCGGAGTACTACACACAATCCTCCATTCAGACATACACAACGTGCTCGTGCCCACCAGGACCATTTGCAGTCGAAACAGCAATCTGAAGAATGGTTTTTGGAATCTCAAATCTCCTGTCACCAACAATTGATGGGGGTTCAAGAGAAAATCGTTGAGGAGCTACACAGCATAAAACAAATTATGCTAATGAATACTACAGCATTTGAAATACATAATAGCTCATTACAATCGATAGCTGCCAGTTTAATTAAGCAAAAGATATTAAGTGCGCGTGGTCCCAAAAATCTTGTAATGTCCCAAAGTGTGTAAAAAGTCTTTCTGCAGCTCCTCACTCTCCCGTGATCAGCGGGGCAAACAACCGAATATATACTGCTGCGACACACTTTATTCGAGCAAATACCCAGTATGTACCTGGCAGATACCTGGAATGCGCCGCTCCTCACCTCTAACAAGCCCCGTTGCATTTGCCTTCCCAGCCATGGTTCATGCTTGGCTGACGGGCGGCTGATCTGTTAAATGATAATGATTAGGATTTAATAGGCTGCAATGCTTCGCGTGTCTACCAGATGGCATAAATTCATGAATTGTAATGCAGTATATATATATGTACTGTGCAGTATTGCAGCCAGCGGGAATAAAATGCTTCAATCCCTGCCTGGAAAATAACGCAATGCACTCGGGCAGAAAACAGTCACAAACCTCAATACACCCGGGTATACCCGAATTCGTGGGACTAGCCGAGCTCGAATAAAGTGTGTCGCCAGTGTATACACATAAAGCGGAGCGCAAAAAAAGAGAAAAGAAACACACTGTTAGTATAAAATTAAAAATAATTAATATTTATAGTATGCATATAATGTACAATAGTGCAGAATGTATATCTTTTGTGATATATGTTATTACATTTCCGTGTTACTTAAGATATGTAGGGAAGACCACTAGGCCCCTTAAAACAAGGATCAGTGAACACGTCAATGGGATAAAAAATGCTGAATCTAATCTAGAAAAAGGAAAAAAGATTCATAATTTATCCCAACACTTCTTGACTCACCATAAAGGCCAGACAATGGTCTAAAGTTTAGAAGTGTAAAAGTAGTTCCAAGAGACCCTAGGAGGAGAGATCGGGATACCAAATTGTTACAGAGGGAACAGTATTGGATATACACATTAGGGAGTAAATCACCGGGTGGACTCAATGAATTGATTGAGTTGGCCCCATTTTTGAAGTAATATGCTTGAGAAGTGTATATGAATTCCTACAGATGTGTACATCAATATGTTAGAGTTTTTTTCTTTTTCAGCCCCTTTTATATTTATTATTATTCTACTATATATATATATACTTTATTATATATATATATATATATATATATATATATATATATATATATATATATATAGATATAATATATATTTTTTTTCATTGTTGTCATTATTGTAATATATGTATTTATGTATTTTGTGTTGTGAATACTTACACTGTGAGTTATCAAATTCACAATGTTGTCATTGTATGGATTTTAGTTAGGGTATCATATATCATAATGCTGTTGTTGTATAGATTTTAGTTAGGGTATCACATATCACAATGCTGTTGTTGTATAGATTTTAGTTAGGGTATCATATATCACAATGCTGTTGTCTATCATCTATATAGGTATATTTGTTTGTATTTTTATGATTATTTATTTTGTTTAATATTATGATGTTGTCATTTCAGTTAAGGTGTCATTCATATAGATATGTGTCTATTCATTATTATGCATTTTGTGTGTGTTTAGTCATTTAATAATATAATTTAGATAGGGTTATTATCATTGTTCTTAAAAGTATATTGCAAAATCTGTAATTATGTAATTTTATTGTTGTGTTATGAGATGCTATTTATCCGTTTTGTAAATTGTTTGAGATTTAACACTGATTGAAAAGGTATGGTAGCCTTTAAAGCAATTAGGAGAATGAACGAATCCGATTGGTGTTTTTGTTCAGACCTCCTGTATTTTAATAGGACGTCTATGTTGTCAATCATTTCTCCTGACGAAGCGTCGTATGATGCGAAACGCGTAGAGGTGGCGTCCGACGCAGTAGAGAGGAAGCGCCATTACGTTCCTCCGGGCAGCTGTGTTTTTATTATTTCCCTGTGGTGTTTGAGCGCAAGGTGATGTGGTTTGAACTTTGATCCGGAACAACTTATCCACCGGAAGATCTGGCATTTTGGGATCCTGCCATTGTGATGGTACAAACACTCTCTTCAACCCCCCCTCTCTTCGAGCTCCCACAGTGATATCTGGATTCATTGTGATCCATTTTTATGTAAGTTCTACATTATATGCATTCTATAAATATTACTTTAAATTTTATACTAACATTGTGTTTCTTTTCTCTTTTTTGCGCTCCGCTTTATGTGTATATATATTCAGTTTAATTAAGCAAAATGAGATGCGTTCATCAGCATTGGCGTCTACACAACAATCTCTTGCCTCATCTGTAGCTTCTTATCAGTTGGGATTGTTTTCGCCCTCTACATCATCAATTGCACACTCTCCAGAACCATTATTGCCATCTCTGGCAACATTGCCATCAATCCGGCACCATTCTCATCTCCGGCAACATTCTCATCATCTCCGTCACCATTACTCTCATCTCTGGCAACATTCCCATCATATCCGGCACCATTCATATCGTCAGCTCCGGCAACATTGACATCATCTCCGGCACCATTAATGTTGTCAACTCCGGCTAAAATAATTGCACACTTATCTGCCCAAAGAAAAGATTGGGAACAAATAAGAGAACAGTGTTAAGAAAATATTGGAGCCCTGTGTCGAGTACATGGAAAAAGCAGATTCCAGGGCACACAATCAGGAAAACCGTGAACTTATCCACTGCAGCACCTATACAGCCATCTTCATTCATGCAAGTGAGCACAGCACAGCCATCTCTATTTATTCAAGTGAGCACGGCACAGTCATCTCCATTCATGCAAGTGAGCATGGCACAGCCATCTCCAGCCATGACAGTGAGCACAGCACAGCTATCTCAAGCCATGACAGTGAGCACAGCACAGCTATCTCAAGCCATGACAGTGAGCACAGCACTGCACAGCCATGCTATTTGTGTTTCAATACACTTATTTGATATTTCTATTTCTGAGTGCTGCTTGGTGATTTCTATTGGTGTGGGGATTGCAATATTGTTTATATTATGCATATGGAGCGAGCACCGGACATACTGTTTCTATTGGAGTGCCAGCTGGCTTCTTTTGTGTATGTGTTTATATATATATATATATATATATATATATATATATATATATATATATACATGTAGAGGTATCAGTACCGTGTTAGCCGAGCTTCAATAATCAAAAAATAAATAGATGATACCGTTCTGTGGCTAACGAAATGCTTTTATTTGTGCGAGCTTTCGAGATACACTGATCTCTTCTTCCGGCGATGTTACAATGAATGAAGCAAGGATAACTTAAAAACAGTGTCTCTTGGAATGTTATCTGTGCTTGTCCTTCCCCCGGTGTGGATGTGTTTTATGGCTAGAGGTGTCAAAGGGTAACTGAAAGCAAGTGAAGAAAGAGTGTGTATGTGTATCAGTGTGAATAAAAATGAATGGAGAGCCCACAGTATAAACAGTGCTCTACATAAGTATGTCTGTACATACTGTGCTATATGTACAGTATGCACACACAGCTGTCTCTCACACATACTAATACTCCTTATTTTTCCATGCATATACACCAATAGGGACCACATAGTATCCACACACACTTTTAGTTGTGCTACAAACTCTCACATTTCCACACCCACCCACACCATTTATATCCCTCTCACTCCACACACACCTTGTGTAGAGCACTGTTTATACTGTGGGCTCTCCATTCATTTTTATTCACACTGATACACATACACACTCTTTCTTCACTTGCTTTCAGTTACCCTTTGACACCTCTAGCCATAAAACACATCCACACCGGGGGAAGGACAAGCACAGATAACATTCCAAGAGACACTGTTTTTAAGTTATCCTTGCTTCATTCATTGTAACATCGCCGGAAGAAGAGATCAGTGTATCTCGAAAGCTCGCACAAATAAAAGCATTTCGTTAGCGACAGAACGGTATCATCTATTTATTTTTTGATTTTATATATATATATATATATATATATATATATATATATATATTTATATATATATACACAGTTGTGTGAAAAAGAAAGTACACCCTCTTTGAATTCTCTGGCTTTACATATCAGGACTTATAAAGAATCATCTGTTCCTTAGCAGGTCTAAAAAATTAGGTAAATACATCCTCAGTTGAACAACAACCCATGACATATTACACCGTGTCATGATTTATTTAACAAAAATAAAGCCAAAATGGAGAAGCCATGTGTGAAAAACTATGATTCAATAGCTTGTAGAACCACCTTCAGCAACAATAACTTGAAGTAATCGTTTTCTGTATGACTTTATCAGTCTCTCACATCGTTGTGGTGGAATTTTGTCCCACTCTTCTTTACAACGTTGCTTTAGTTCATTGAGGTTTGTGGGCATTTGTTTATGCACAGCTCTCTTAAGATCCAGCCACAGCATTTAAATCGGGTTAAGGTCTGGACTTTGACTGCCATTGCAACACATTGTTTCTTTTCTTTTTCAGCCATTCTGTTGTAGATTTGCTGGTGTGCTTGGGATCATTGTCCTGTTGCATGACCCAATTTAGGCCAAGCTTTAGCTGTTGGACGGATGGCCTCACATTTGACTCTAGAATACTTTGGTATACAGAGGAGTTCATGGTCAAAATGCTGTGTTTGGTTTCGCTAAATGTGCATTATGGCCAAACATCTCCACTTTGGTCTCGTCTGTCCAAAGGACATTGTTCCAGAAGTCTTGTGGTTTGTTCAGATGCAACTTTGCAAACCTAAGCCCTGCTGACATGTTCATTTTAGAGATAAGAGGCTTTCTTCTGGCAACCCTTCCAAACAAACCATACTTGTTCAGTCTTTTTCTAATTGTTCTGTCATGAACTTTAACATTTAACATGCTAACTGAGGCCTGTAGAGTCTGAGATGTAACTCTTGGTTTTTTTGCAATTTCTCTGAGCATTGCACGGTCTGACCTTGGGGTGAATTTGCTGGGACGTCCACTCCTGGGAAGTTTGTCAACTGTCTTGAATGTTTTCCACTTTTGAATAATCTTTCTCACTGTAGAATGATGGTCTTTAAATTATTTGTAAATGGCCTTATAACCCTTCCCAGATTGATGGGCCGCAACAATTGCTTCTCTAAGATCATTTCTGATGTCTTTCCTCCTTGGCATTATGTTAACACACACCTGAATGCTCCAGACCAGCAAACTGCTAAAACTTCGGCTTTTATAGAGGTGGTCACACTTGCTGATGATCAATTAATCAAGGATATTTGATTAGCAGCACCTGTCTGCTACTTAGCATCTTAATTCCTATGGAAGCAGTAAGGGTGTACTTAGTTTTTCACACATAGCTGCTCCATTTGGCTTTATTTTTGTTAAATAAATCATGATATGGTGTAATATGTCATGTGTTGTTGTTTATCTGAGGTTGTATTCACCTAATTTTTAGACCTGCTAAGGAACAGGTGATTGTTTTTATGTCCTGATATGTAAAACCATAGAATTCAAAAAGATGGTACTTTCTTTTTCACACAACTGTACTTGTTGCTATCAGTGTCAGTAAATACTGATGCCAAAAAAAGGTTCTTATAATTTGCATTTCCTGTAGTAATTGAGTTTTCTTCTAATGCCCATTAATACTTATAACCAATTTTGCAACTACCTGTTTCCAGATCTTCTTAAATAATAAGCTCCTGCAAATCTTGCAAGTTAGCCAGACTTACGGTACCCACCCCCCTTTCTCAACAAGGCCACTATTAATAAAAAGTACTAAGCTTTAGCCATATCCCTGATGAAGCCATAGAGTATGGTGAAACGCGTTGGATTATTCAGTTTACCCACAGCTTAAAATGAAGTAACACTTTTTCCTGTCACACTGACTTTGAAGCACTTACTCGACTTCCCCTGTTTCCACCCCCATCACACTCAGTGACACACGTCCGGATGCGGCATATCCTAGATACTGTATGTGACAGCATTGAGGATGTCAGCACACATAACTACACAGAGTTAGGGATGCCACTGAGGGAAACCCCAGAGGTCACCATAAACGCCGTAGATTCACAAACAGTGGCTTAGACCAGCTCAATTTGCTTTGATTTCCAGTAGTTGAGGTGGACATAGAGGACAGTTTTAGCAGCCCAACTAAGTGTGTAGGGGGGGGAAGGAAAAAGGGGAGGGGGAGAAGAGAGAGGAAGAGAGAAAGGTGAGGGGGAAGAGAGAGGTGAGGGGGAAGAGAGAGAGGGGACAGGGAAGAGAGAGGGGAGGGGGGAGAGCAAGGTGAGGGGGAAGAGAAAGAGGTGAGGAGGTAAGGGGGAATAAGTTGGTGGGGATGGGAGGAGTTGAGGGGGGAAGAGGGGATGGGGGAGGTCAGTGGAGGAGAGATGAGGAGAGAAGTGGGGGGACAGTGATTTTAACTACAAACTAAATAAAAGCAAATAATAATTACCTCAGCACAAGCTATAAAAGTGGTGGAAGAAATATTACTTTGTTACTAGTTGGGACCCGCCAGCTTCTGACAAAACTCTAGCAGCGGTGAGAGAGAGACTGCATACAGTATGCTGCCGTGCTGTGTGTGAGGAGAGGAGTGGAGGTGCAGCTGTGCTATGTGTGAGAGGAGGAGCAGAGGTGCTGCCGTGCTGTGTGAGGAGAAGAGCGGAAGTGTTGCCATGCTGTGTGTGAGGAGGAAAGTGAAGGTGCAGCTATGCTGTTTGTGAGGAGAGGAGCAGAGGTGCAGCTGTGCTGTGTGTGAGGAGTGGAGTGCAGCTATGCTGTGTGTGAGGAGAGGAGCGGAGGTTCTGTGTGTGAGGAGAGGAGCGGGGTGCAGCTGTGCTGTGTGAGGAGAGGAGCGGAGGTGCAGCTATGCTATGTGTGAGGAGAGCAGCGGAGGTGCTGCTGTGCTGTGTGTGAGGAGAGGAGCGGAGATGCAGCTGTGCTGTGTGTGAGGAGAGGAGCGGAGGTGCAGCTGTGCTGTGTGTGAAGAGAGGAGTGGAGGTGCAGCTGTGCTGTGTGTGAGGAGAGGAGCGGAGGTGCAGCTGTGCTGTGTGTGAGGAGAGGAGCGGAGGTGCAGCAGTGCTGTGTGTGAGGAGAGGAGCGGAGGTGCAGCTGGGCTGTGTCTGAGGAGAGGAGCGGAGGTGCAGCTGGGCTGTGTGAGAGGAGAGGTGGTGCAGCAGTGCTGTGTGTGAGGAGAGGAGCGGAGGTGCTGCCGTGCTGTGTGTGAGGAGAGGAGCAGAGGTGCAGCTGTGCTGTGTGTGAGGAGAAGAGTGGAGGTGCTGCCATGCTGTGTGTGAGGAGAGGAGTGGAAGTGCTGCTGTGCTGTGTGTGAGCAGAGAAGTGGAGGTGCTGCCATGCTGTGTCTGAGGAGAGGAGCGAAGGTGCTGCCGTGCTGTGTGTGAGAAGCGGAGTGGAGATGCAGTTGTGTTGTGTGTGAGGAGAGAAGGGGAGTTGCTGCTGTGCTGTGTTTGAGGAGAGGAGTTGCAGCTGTGCTGTGTGTGAGGAAAAGAGTTGAGTTGCTGCCATGTGTGTGAGGAGAGGAGTTGCTGCTGTGCTGTGTGTGAGGAGAGGAGTGGAGGTGCAGCTGTGCTGTGTGTAAGGAGCGGAGGTGCAGCTGTGCTGTGTGTGAAGAGAGGAGCGGAGGTGCAGCTGTGCTGTGTGTGAGGAGAGGAGCGGAGGTGCAGCTGTGCTGTGTGTGAGGAGAGGAGCGGAGGTGCAGCTGTGCTGTGTGTGAGGAGAGGAGCGGAGGTGCAGCTGTGCTGTGTGTGAAGAGAGGAGTGGAGGTGCAGCTGTGTGTGAGGAGAGGAGCGGAGGTGCAGCTGGGCTGTGTGAGAGGAGAGGAGCGGAGGTGCAGCAGTGCTGTGTGTGAGGAGAGGAGCAGAGGTGCAGCAGTGTTGTGTGTGAGGAGAGGAGCGGAAGTGCTGCCGTGCTATGTGTGAGGAGAGGAGCAGAGGTGCAGCTGTGCTGTGTGTGAGGAGAAGAGTGGAGGTGCTGCCATGCTGTGTGTGAGAAGCGGAGCAGAGGTGCAGCTGTGCTGTGTGTGAGGAGAGGAGTGGAGTTGCTGCTGTGCTGTGTTTGAGGAGAGGAGTGGAGTTGCAGCTGTGCTGTGTGTGAGGAGAAGAGTGGAGTTGCTGCCGTGTGTGAGGAGAGGATTTGCTGCTGTGCTGTGTGTGAGGAGAGGAGTGGAGTTGCAGTCGTGCTGTGTGTGAGGAGTGAAGGTGCTGCCATGTGCGTGAGGAGAGGAGCGGAGGTGCAGCTATGAGAGAGCCTGCATATGCTGTCAAGCTGTGTGAGGAGAGTAGTGGAGGTGCTGCCATGTGTGTGTGATTTTAACTACAAACTAAATAAAAGCAAATAATAATTACCTCAGCACAAACTATAAAATTGGTGGAAGAAATATTACTTTGTTGCAAGTAACAAAGGTACTAGTTGGGACCCGCCAGCTTCTGACAATACTCTAGCAGCGGTGAGAGAGAGGCTGCATACAGTATGCTGCCATGCTGTGTGTGAGGAGAGGAGTGAAGGTGCAGCTGTGCTATGTGTGAGAGGAGGAGCAGAGGTGTTGCCATGCTGTGTGAGGAGAAGAGCGGAGGTGTTGCCATGCTGTGTGTGAGGAGGGAAGTGAAGGTGCAGCTATGCTGTTTGTGAGGAGAGGAGCAGAGGTGCAGCTGTGCTGTGTGTGAGGAGTGGAGTGCAGCTATGCTGTGTGTGAGGAGAGGAGCGGAGGTTCTGTGTGTGAGGAGAGGAGCGGGGTGCAGCTGTGCTGTGTGAGGAGAGGAGCGGAGGTGCAGCTATGCTATGTGTGAGGAGAGCAGCGGAGGTGCTGCTGTGCTGTGTGTGAGGAGAGGAGCGGAGATGCAGCTGTGCTGTGTGTGAGGAGAGGAGCGGAGGTGCAGCTGTGCTGTGTGTTAAGAGAGGAGTGGAGGTGCAGCTGTGCTGTGTGTGAGGAGAGGAGCGGAGGTGCAGCTGTGCTGTGTGTGAAGAGAGGAGTGGAGGTGCAGCTGTGCTGTGTGTGAGGAGAGGAGCGGAGGTGCAGCTGGGCTGTGTGTGAGGAGAGGAGCGGAGGTGCAGCTGGGCTGTGTGTGAGGAGAGGAGCGGAGGTGCAGCAGTGCTGTGTGTGAGGAGAGGAGCGGAGGTGCAGCTGTGCTATGTGTGAGGAGAGGAGCGGAGGTGCAGCTGGGCTGTGTGAGAGGAGAGGAGGTGCAGCAGTGCTGTGTGTGAGGAGAGGAGCAGTGGTGCAGCAGTGTTGTGTGTGAGGAGAGTAGCGGAGGGGCTGCCGTGCTGTGTGTGAGGAGAGGAGCAGAGGTGCAGCTGTGCTGTGTGTGAGGAGAAGAGTGGAGGTGCTGCCATGCTGTGTGTGAGGAGAGGAGTGGAAGTGCTGCTGTGCTGTGTGTGAGCAGAGAAGTGGAGGTGCTGCCATGCTGTGTCTGAGGAGAGGAGCGAAGGTGCTGCCGTGCTGTGTGTGAGAAGCGGAGTGGAGATGCAGTTGTGTTGTGTGTGAGGAGAGAAGGGGAGTTGCTGCTGTGCTGTGTTTGAGGAGAGGAGTTGCAGCTGTGCTGTGTGTGAGGAAAAGAGTTGAGTTGCTGCCATGTGTGTGAGGAGAGGAGTTGCTGCTGTGCTGTGTGTGAGGAGAGGAGTGGAGGTGCAGCTGTGCTGTGTGTAAGGAGCGGAGGTGCAGCTGTGCTGTGTGTGAAGAGAGGAGCGGAGGTGCAGCTGTGCTGTGTGTGAGGAGAGGAGCGGAGGTGCAGCTGTGCTGTGTGTGAGGAGAGGAGCGGAGGTGCAGCTGTGCTGTGTGTGAGGAGAGGAGCGGAGGTGCAGCTGTGCTGTGTGTGAAGAGAGGAGTGGAGGTGCAGCTGTGTGTGAGGAGAGGAGCGGAGGTGCAGCTGGGCTGTGTGAGAGGAGAGGAGCGGAGGTGCAGCAGTGCTGTGTGTGAGGAGAGGAGCAGAGGTGCAGCAGTGTTGTGTGTGAGGAGAGGAGCGGAAGTGCTGCCGTGCTATGTGTGAGGAGAGGAGCAGAGGTGCAGCTGTGCTGTGTGTGAGGAGAAGAGTGGAGGTGCTGCCATGCTGTGTGTGAGAAGCGGAGCAGAGGTGCAGCTGTGCTGTGTGTGAGGAGAGGAGTGGAGTTGCTGCTGTGCTGTGTTTGAGGAGAGGAGTGGAGTTGCAGCTGTGCTGTGTGTGAGGAGAAGAGTGGAGTTGCTGCCGTGTGTGAGGAGAGGATTTGCTGCTGTGCTGTGTGTGAGGAGAGGAGTGGAGTTGCAGTCGTGCTGTGTGTGAGGAGTGAAGGTGCTGCCATGTGCGTGAGGAGAGGAGCGGAGGTGCAGCTATGAGAGAGCCTGCATATGCTGTCAAGCTGTGTGAGGAGAGTAGTGGAGGTGCTGCCATGTGTGTGTGATTTTAACTACAAACTAAATAAAAGCAAATAATAATTACCTCAGCACAAACTATAAAATTGGTGGAAGAAATATTACTTTGTTGCAAGTAACAAAGGTACTAGTTGGGACCCGCCAGCTTCTGACAATACTCTAGCAGCGGTGAGAGAGAGGCTGCATACAGTATGCTGCCATGCTGTGTGTGAGGAGAGGAGTGAAGGTGCAGCTGTGCTATGTGTGAGAGGAGGAGCAGAGGTGTTGCCATGCTGTGTGAGGAGAAGAGCGGAGGTGTTGCCATGCTGTGTGTGAGGAGGGAAGTGAAGGTGCAGCTATGCTGTTTGTGAGGAGAGGAGCAGAGGTGCAGCTGTGCTGTGTGTGAGGAGTGGAGTGCAGCTATGCTGTGTGTGAGGAGAGGAGCGGAGGTTCTGTGTGTGAGGAGAGGAGCGGGGTGCAGCTGTGCTGTGTGAGGAGAGGAGCGGAGGTGCAGCTATGCTATGTGTGAGGAGAGCAGCGGAGGTGCTGCTGTGCTGTGTGTGAGGAGAGGAGCGGAGATGCAGCTGTGCTGTGTGTGAGGAGAGGAGCGGAGGTGCAGCTGTGCTGTGTGTTAAGAGAGGAGTGGAGGTGCAGCTGTGCTGTGTGTGAGGAGAGGAGCGGAGGTGCAGCTGTGCTGTGTGTGAAGAGAGGAGTGGAGGTGCAGCTGTGCTGTGTGTGAGGAGAGGAGCGGAGGTGCAGCTGGGCTGTGTGTGAGGAGAGGAGCGGAGGTGCAGCTGGGCTGTGTGTGAGGAGAGGAGCGGAGGTGCAGCAGTGCTGTGTGTGAGGAGAGGAGCGGAGGTGCAGCTGTGCTATGTGTGAGGAGAGGAGCGGAGGTGCAGCTGGGCTGTGTGAGAGGAGAGGAGGTGCAGCAGTGCTGTGTGTGAGGAGAGGAGCAGTGGTGCAGCAGTGTTGTGTGTGAGGAGAGTAGCGGAGGGGCTGCCGTGCTGTGTGTGAGGAGAGGAGCAGAGGTGCAGCTGTGCTGTGTGTGAGGAGAAGAGTGGAGGTGCTGCCATGCTGTGTGTGAGGAGAGGAGTGGAAGTGCTGCTGTGCTGTGTGTGAGCAGAGAAGTGGAGGTGCTGCCATGCTGTGTCTGAGGAGAGGAGCGAAGGTGCTGCCGTGCTGTGTGTGAGAAGCGGAGCGGAGATGCAGTTGTGCTGTGTGTGAGGAGAGAAGTGGAGTTGCTGCTGTGCTGTGTTTGAGGAGAGGAGTGGAGTTGCAGCTGTGCTGTGTGTGAGGAAAAGAGTTGAGTTGCTGCCATGTGTGTGAGGAGCGGAGGTGCTGCTGTGCTGTGGGTGAGGAGAGGAGTGGAGGTGCAGCTATGCTGTGTGTGAAGAGAGGAGTGGAGGTGCAGCTGTGCTGTGTGTGAGGAGAGGAGCGGGGTGTAGCTGGGCTGTGTGAGAGGAGAGAAGCGGAGGTGCAGCAGTGCTGTGTGTGAGGAGAGGAGCAGAGGTGCAGCAGTGTTGTGTGTGAGGAGAGGAGCGGAGGTGCTGCCGTGCTATGTGTGAGGAGAGGAGCAGAGGCGCAGCTGTGCTGTTTGAGGAGAAGAGTGGAGGTGCTGCCATGCTATGTGTGAGAAGTGGAGCAGAGGTGCAGCTGTGCTGTGTGTGAGGAGAGGAGTGGAGTAGCTGCCGTGTGTGAGGAGAGGAGTTGCTGCTGTGCTCTGTGTGAGGAGAGGAGTGGAGTTGCAGTCGTGCTGTGTGTGAGGAGTGGAGGTGCTGCCATGTGCGTGAGGAGAGGAGCGGAGGTGCAGCTATGAGAGAGCCTGCATATGCTGTCAAGCTGTGTGAGGAGAGGAGTGGAGGTGCTGCCATGTGTGTGTGAGGAGAGGAGTTGCTGCTGTGCTGTGTGTGAGGAGAGGAGTAGAGTTGCAGCCGTGCTGTGTGTGAGGAGAGGAGTGGAGGTGCTGCCGTGTGTGTGTGAGGAGAGGAGCGGAGGTGCAGCTGTGAGAGAGCCTGCATATGCTGTCAAGCTGTGCGAGGAGAGGAGTGGAATGGTAACAGTTTTAAAATTGACAGTGTTTAATTTCAAATTCTCAGCCCGCCCCCAGCATCTCTAAAAGCTAAATTGGCAAGTTGCCAAAAATTCGGGCATTACTGAATGAATAATGCCCAGAATTTTAACCAATCAGTGAGCAGGGATTTCAATAATGCCTGGAATTTTACAGCTTTAGCCTATAATAACTGTTATTGATTTTTTTTCACTGAGTCTTTGCACTTTCAGTGCTTAGATACACCTTATTTGTTCTTTTTTTTTTTATTACTTACATTTTTTATTGATCCTTTTATATACATAAAGAAATAGGGTATACAAAAAAGAAAACAAAAAAGGGGAGGGGATATAATAATACAAATAAACTGGTTGTAGAACAATAAAGGGAAGGAAGATCAGGGAAGGGGGGGAAGGGACAGCATTTGTAACAATATAACACAGTAAACATAATTTTGAATACCACATATACTGTACCGACAAAGTTTATTCTTACATTTGCCCGGTCTCGGCCGCGGCAGATACCGGGCGCACGCCGAATTGTCCCACGCGCGCACCGGAGCCTCGGAGGATCGGTCCTCCGATCGGGGCATCCCCCTCACCTCTCCGGGTCCACCGGAGTCCCCCACCGCCATCCCCCACATCTCGGGACACCAGGGCTCCCTTCAGGTGACGTGCGGCACGCCGAGGGAATTCAATAAAAAAGCCGGGAAACCTCGCGGCTTGCGGCTCTAGCCGCATTTGAATAAACTGTGTCGCCACTGTATCACTCTGTTTCAAGTATTCTTGTCTATATATGGGGATATACCTGCATGACGGAACCATATGGGGATATACCTGCATGACGGAACCATATGGGGATATACCTGCATGACGGAACCAAGGAGCCTAAATCTCTGAGAATTGTGAGGTAGAGCCGTTAAGATAGGCTGAGAGTTTTTCCATATAAACTATATGCCAAATGTTGTTATTTATTTGGTTTAGGGATGTGGGGGCAGGTTGTTTCCAATTTTTGGCAATTGTAGTTCTTCTTTTTGACCCATTCATTTGGGCACATATTTCTATCCGTGGTTCCATTCATGGTGTTTTTCACTTCACTGATCATACTTTCTGTTTGTGATTACACGGTATACTGCACCTTTGTGTTTATAGAATCCCCTTACTTCCTTCCCTAGCAGCATTGCAGAGGCATCCTCAGATAGAGAGATTCTCCCTACAGATAATTGCATCTGCTCAACTATACTACACGAAGCACAATCATTTTTTTTTTTATTTGCTTTCCTTTAGCCATATCCAAGCTGAAAAAAATATTGGTTCATCACAGGTTCTTCAAAGCTATTGTACCGTATACAAGATTCCAAATAAGTGGTAGTGTTACAGTTTATATCATGTACAGATGTAGCACAGCACAACTGGCGCATTATAATGGTTGGGCAAGGTGCACTGTTCACGTTTTTAGTGTATTATTAGAAGTTGCATATGATAGCACGTTGTGATGTGTGTATAGCAAGAGTTGCTTTACATTATGATTGTCCCAGGGTGGCGCTGGGAGGAAACTCCTGATGCGCATGTGGGGAATTTGATAATGGTGTCATCCATTGAATGCTATATAATCCGTACAGCACTTCTCCATACAGTGACAGTGTGCATGTCCAAATATTTTCAACATACTAGTACTTTTTCCAGTGTATGTGCATGCCTTCCTTTTATTCGGACTGCTGCGGCCCATTTTATTCTAACACATCGCCGCTTTTTCCCTGGCTTTTTCCTGGAATGCGACGCACTTCACCGGGAGCGTGCCGCATTCATTTTGTGTTCTCAGCCACAGGTCATGCACGGGTCATGCACGGTTGACGCACGGTTGACCGCCAGATGGCAGATATTCATGAATTGTAATGCGCATGCGCTTCAGTAATGTGTCGACTTGCAGGTGTTTCGTGTAAAAAAGATACCACAGTGTGCTATTGTAACTTGGCCTTGAGACTGAAGGAAGAGGTTGCAAAAATGTATCAATTTAGGCTTTTCACATTAAAGAAAGACAAAGACCAGTTTCGGTTACAGTATTCTCCAGAGAGCCGTCACCATGAGTGTTCAAGTGCAGCCTGTTTTCCAAAAACCCGACAGAAGTTACGCGTATTTGATATGGGCCGCGATTAATGCAACAGATGATAAGATGGCAACAGTTGTTCAAATGTATCAGTATTTTATCGAAAACGATGACTTTTACAAATTTTCGCCAGCTCCTCATACGTGGAAGCGTGCAATAAGGAAAAGGTTATGTAGCGATCCCTGTTTTTATCGTATTGAGCCACAATTTGTTGGAAGGTATTGGTGTGTATTACCGGCTTTTTCCTGTATCTATGATCGTGCAGACGGCAAAAGGCGAAAGGTCGTGTTAAAACCAACTAAGATACGACAGTCGCTGCCAAGCAATGCACCAGCACCAGCACCAGCACCAGCACCGGCTTCCAATAACGGTCCCACCGTCAGTGACAACCCTTGCTGTCTATCCAGAAAGCCTGAGCCGGATTTCGCGTGCAGTTTCGATCAAGCTTGCATGTACCTAAGCAATTTCCAGCCTCATCAGCTGACTACAGGTGGACTAGTCCCGCTGCAAACTATCGACGTGGAGGATCAAGTACACTGGACTGGCAGTGGCCCAGCGCCGGCGCCAGCTGAATGGGAAATTCTATGGTGAGTATTGTTGCCGTAATATTTTATGTGTTTTTTTTATTTTGACAATACAGTATCACTATCAGTGCGATTCAAAAGTCAAGCGGTTCTCCTGTAAGCAATATTATTGGCTGAGCGGCTTCTCCAGTACTGTGCTGCAGATACTGAACCATTGGTGGAACGCTAGGCGTATGCGCATTGGAACCTTCTTGAAACGCATATGCGTGTCATCACATCGACGGTAGGCGCATGCGCATGTGAACAGGAGACGCCCCCCGAGAAAATTATTGGTGGGACTGGCTGGGAACTTCTTTATGGGGCTGACCATTACAGTAAAACTTTTCTTTTTGTTTTTCCTCAGAAAAGAAAACGGCTAATGGAGGGATTTCGATGGATAATATCGCTTTGTGTAAGAATGCCTGCACATTGCTGAATTGGATTTAAAAACCCACGTACCGGAGTCTACAGTTTAGTGGCCGTTGTTATTGATTAGGATAGAATACTGTACCTGAAACAGTATGCTGATGGTTTCCGGCCGTACAGTATACAATACTTTTTTATATGCAGTATACTGTGTAATAAACCCGAAAAAATAAAAACTATGCATTTATTCTACATGTATTACAGTACTGTACATACAGTATTTGTCTTCTATACAGTGCCAGTACATACAGTACAGTACAGTATGTGTCTTCTATTTTTTTTAATACTCATACTGAGCATGCCAACAGTATACAGTATAGTATGCCGGGACAGTAGTGTACATTCTAGAAACACTGTACAGGCATACCCCGCTTTAAGTACACTCACTTTAAGTACACTCGCGAGTAAGTACATATCGCCCAATAGGCAAACGGCAGCTCACGCATGTGCCTGTCATAACGTCCTGAACAGCAATACCAGCTCCCTACCTGTACCGAAGCTGTGCGCAAGCAGGGAGACTATAGAGCATGTTACAAATGCGTTATTTACATCAGCTATGCACGTATATGATGATTGCAGTACAGTACATGCATCGATAAGTGGGGAAAAGGTAGTGCTTCAGTTTAAGTACGTTTTCGCTTTACATACATGCTCCGGTCCCATTGCGTACGTTAATGCGGGGTATGCCTGTATTTTGTTACAGTAGCAAAGGAGCCAATGGAACCATGTAAAACAAATCAACATGTTCTTTTATTGGTGGAGTAAGTACAAAAACATTTATTTACAAATACTGTACAATGTAGAAACATTTTAAGTGCACAGCAATTCAAAACATCAACAGGTGTATGGTTTACTGCTAGTGAAAACATTTATGTACAGAAAGTAAAAACATTTACAGTCAGTCAGTATAGTTTACTGTCACATGTTATAAAAACAAATTCTTTATTCACAAAATATACAAAACGCAACATCTCCTTTATTAAAGAACGGCAAGTCAAAACATTCAGAATACAGTGGGATGGTGTGCAAAACAGTCAGTAAAGCCTGTACCAGTACAGTCCTCGAGGACAGCAAACAGGCCCAGTTTTCAGGGTAACCTTTGAAAACCGTGCCTGTTTGCGGCCCTCAGGGACTGGAATTGTGCATGTGTGTGTGTGTGTGTGTACAGCAAGTTAAAACATTTCTGTATAAATGCAAGTTAAAACTTACAAACCTTTTTTTATTAATACCAGTTACAGTACAGTAGCGGGGGGCTGACTCTAATGCGGCTGCCCCGCAGTTTAAAAATAGCGCGGGGCGGCGCGCGGGCGGCGCGCGGGCTGTCTTCGGCCGAAACCCAGCCGGTTTTCCCGCGCCTCGGGCGCTTTCAATAGTAAGCGCCTTTAGCGCTTATCTATTGAAGCTGCCGCCGCGCGGGAAACTCCGTTTTTAAACGGAGAACAGACCCGCGGCTAGCCCGCTACGCTCCCGGCAAGCTCCTGGCAAGCTCCTGGCAAGCTTTAGAATGAGCTTAGCCGGGACAGTAAAACACACAACATCTCCTTTATTTAAATACAGTACAGCAGGTCAAAACATGTACTGTACAGTACAACAGTTTGGTCTTACCTGTGATTAAAAAAAATCTTTATTCATAAAATACAGTTTACAAAACGCAACATCTCCTTTATTAAAGAAACATATACAGTACAGTGGGATGGTGTGCCAAACAGTCAGTCAGGCCTGCACCACTACAGTCCTCGAGGGCAGCAAACAGGCCCAGTTTCCCAGACAACCTTGAAAACCGGGTCTGTTTGCGGCCCTCGGGGACTGGAATTGTGCAGGTCCTGTGTGTGTGTGTACAGCAAGTTAAAACATTTCTGTATAAATACAAGTTAAAAAACACACAACAACATCTCCTTTATTTAAGTACAGCAGGTCAAAACATGTACAGTACAGTTCAGCACAACATTTTGGTCTTACAGTTCCCGTGATTAAACCAGAAAGTCCTCCACATTGTCCGTCCATGGCCGATTCCTTGCATGGCGCAAAATGCCATTAATGCAGTCTTGAACGCCTTTCATTACAGGATCTGTAATTGTATAAAAGCGCCGCAATTCCTCCAGAATGGTCTTTCTTAAATTGGCAGGAAGCGCCTTTTTTATGCGATTTCCTTCGTAGTTCACTCTGAAGGCCCAGTCGCAGTACAAAGAGTAGGGCACATGGTGCTTAAAAAGTAACAAGGCATACTTGTGGGGTGCACCAGCACTCATCACCCTATACTTCTCCCTGAGTGCCGGTGGCAGATCGCACAGGCTGATGTCGGGCACCGTATCGATGCGAGCGAATGTAGGTCTTCTGGGAGCGGGTGTGCTTGAGGCGACGGGCGATGGTAGGTTGTCTGGGATGAAGCTTTCCTCCAGTCATGGTCGCCGTGTTGTCTCCTGGCGTGGTCTTGACGGGGTTGTCATGTCCTCCTCAACGGCATACATGTACACTACATCTTCTGGTGGAGGGGGTGCGCTTGGGGATGCAAGGGGGTTGATGCTCCCATTCATCACATCCATGTCACCCTCCTGCTCCGGCGTCGGGAAAACAGTGGCATGAACACTTAGCAAATTATGTATACCCGCTATGTCAGCCTCTATCTTCTCCATCCGTCGATCCATCCGTTGATCCATATGTTGCATCCATTGATCCATATCTAGCATCCGTTGATCCATATGTAGCATCCGTTGATCCACATTTAGCATGGTCTCCAGAAGCAGATCTATCTTTGCCAGCACAATAGAGTTCCCAGGGATATCCACACTTATCCCATTCAGCATCTGGTCTAACCAGCTTCTTTTTGTGCATGGTGTGTGGACATCTGGGTGGATGGGTGCAACGGAGGATGAGATGGGTGTTCCATGGAAAGAAGCAGCAGCGTCGTCGAAGAAGGGTGGAGGAGGTGACCTGTGGATATCCGGTAGAGGAGAAGCTGCAGCGTCGTCGAAGAGGGATGGAGAAAGTGACCTTTGGATTTCCGGGCGAGAAGCAGAGTCGTCTAAGAGCAAAGGAGAAAGTGACCCGTGGATTTCAGAGGCACCAGCGGCGGCGGCGTCGGATAGAACTGGAGAAGATGGCCTGTCGGTTTCTGGGAGGGCGGCGGCAGCGTCGAGGACGAGGGGTGGAGAAGACAGGCTGAAGATTTCTGGGACAGCGGCGGCAGAGTCGTCGAAGCGTATGGGAGGAAGTGGTCTGCGGGTTCGATGGGTTGGCTGCCAATCGTTTTGTGTTGAGAGTACATCACCGTATTTCTTCTTGACATAATAAGGCTGACGTCTATGAAAACCCTTTGCCTTTGGGGTCAGCAGAAGGTTTTCTTTATTGGCCTTAGCCTGTCGCTTTTGCCTTGGCGTGGAAACGGCAACCGCCTTTCGCTTTTTCTGCATAATAGGCACGGCAGAGTCGAGTGGGTTCCTGCGTCCGTAGAATCGGGGTTGATCCATGGAAGCAGATGGCATAATGCAGTATTTGGACAAGGGCAAGTTCAGATAAAGATCCTCGAGTGGTGGGCTATGCAAAGTGTGTAACCTTTTATGCATGGCAGCAAGGTACAGGTGTTGAAAGTGGGCGTACTCTAATGTGGGTCATTACCGTATAAATACACCATCCATTTTGTGGATTTACTGCACATTGAATACACATCGACTAAACATCGAATATACAGCAGCGGCCGGGCTGACTCTAATGCAGCCGCCACCGCAGTTTTAAAATAGAGCGGGCGGCGCGCGGACTGTCTCCGGCCGAAACCGGCCCGGTTTCGGCCGGTTTTCCCACGCCTCGGGCACTTTTAATAGTAAGCGCCATTAGCGCTTATCTATTGAAGCGGCCGCCGCGCGGGAAACTCAGTTTTTAAACGGAGAACGGACCCGCGGCTAGCCCGCTACGATCCTGGCCAGCTCCCGGCAAACTTAAGACTGAGCTTAGCCGGGACAGTACATTCTTGTGTTTGTATTTCTTTCTACTCGCAGCAATGCCTGTTAAAAAGATTTCCAAGGATCTCAGGATGCGAATTAAGGAGATGTACACACGAGCGGACACCGAATTGCTGCTATCCAACGCTGGTTAGCTACTTCTGGCCTCGTTGTGCCAGCAACCACCGTGAGCTATCATGCACACGGAAAAAACAAAGAACGCAAAAGGGCACCAAGGGTAACTAACGCGTAAGTATATTTATACAACTTTAAAAAAAATTATATCAAAAAATGTACTGTAGATCTACAGTACTGTATCTAATATCTTTGTTATTTCGCTAGATTTATATTACAACAGTATATATTTTGTATATTTATATTTATATTACAACAGTATATACTGTATATTTTGTATATTTATATTTATATTACAACAGTATATATATTTTGTATATTTATATTTATATTACAACAGTATATATATATTGAATATTTATATTTATATTACAACAGAATATATATATTTTGTATATTTATATTTATATTACAACAGTATATATATATTTTGTATATTTATATTTATATTACAACAGAATATATATTTGTATATTTATATTAAAACAGTATATATATTTTGTATATTTATATTACAACAGTATATATATTTTGTATATTTATATTACAACAGTATATATATTTTGTATATTTATATTACAACAGTATATATATTTTGTATATTTATATTACAACAGTATATATATTTTGTATATTTATATTACAACAGTATATATATTTTGTATATTTATATTACAATAGTATATATATTTTGTATATTGATGCATATTAATAGAACAATATATTGTATCCTGTTGATCTACTGTCTCTAATATTTTTACTTACCGGATTGTTTTTCTTTACATTGGAATTTCAAATCCTTGAGCTAGCGTTCGTGGGGGGCTACAGGGTACAGCTGCATGAAGTTCAAAGCTAAAGACATACTTTAATTTCAAAAGGCAGTTCATCATAATAATACACCCCCAAATACAGTATGTAAAAAGCACACAAATCAACCATGTGCAGTCAAACGTACAGGGTCACAGTCAAAAGCTACAGCACAGATTGAATATCGTAATACAGTAAGATGGTTTTTGCAGGCTTGTGGAGAAAAAAAAAAAAAAATTACAAGAAAAAAAAATTTCAATTTTTTTTGGTCACTCACTCAAGCAAGCAAGCAAGCAAGCAGTGGTGGGCGAAGTAACAGGCGCGTGCGTAGTAAACACCTGCTGTCAAGCAGGAATGTGATTGAAACCAGACACACGTTCAAAGGAATGGTGTGGGAGAGATGTACTGCATTGTAGAGAAGATAAGAAGTTGAAATACCCTGCAGTGCAGTTAATTATCCTGAGTGAGGGGAGAGCGCTGTATATGCCGAAATGTGACACTGTTACAGTACTGTACACGCCTATGCGTTTCAACAATTTTCAAACGAGACATACTGTACAGCAGCACAGCACTGCAAATGCATGTATACTTTAAATATGCAAATTTACAATTACTGCGCGCGCACACACAGACTGTGTACTGACGTAGGTTGAACCGCGAAGGTATTAGACTTCCAAGACAACAGCTCGCAAACGCCCCCCTGAGTTTTTACACGGCATTGCAGTATTGCAGACGGCGAGAATAAAATGCTAAAATCACGAGCGCTAAAATAACACAGTTCACTCCGGGCGAAACAAACAGAAAACCGCACCTAACCGGGATAATCTGAGAGCCGCGGATCTAGCCGACTTAGACTCAGGTCGGCCGCCACTGTAGCATGATAAATAGAACATGTGCTTTACTAAACACGTATTTACCTGTACAAATTGGACTGTTATCATTATATACCTGTCATAAAATTGATCACCTTTCAGGAACATGTTGATAGTGGTTAGTTAGTGGGTAGTCAAGTGGATTTTGGTGTGAAGGTGTAGTGGTGTGGGTGAAATGTTCAGGTACTGGTACTTTAGGTTAGTTGTCAAGGAAATGGTTATGAAGAGTGTTAGATACAGTATTTCCTTTTGTGCATCTCACCGGGAGGCGAGCGGTTAAATAAGACTGTAAAATTTACAGGAACCTGTATATCTGCCATGATGTTTGATAAAATGTGCAATGGCCTTATCACCACCTTATATTTATAGTATGTGCCCTGTGTTAGTAATTTATAACCAAATTTACTGAAAGGTCTTATGTACTGTATAGTGCATTTCCCATTCAGTTATTTGCTGTTTGCAGAGCATCTTGTTTACTATATAATAAAAGGGGGGAAGGATTTCTCCTGTGGCTTTGTGTAGCCTACAAAAAGACACCCAATTACAAGCACGTATAATTGGTATTTAGTAATTACAGCAAACACCGTGACAATACATTGTATGCAATTGCTTCATGTTATTATGTGACCTAAGAATCTGTCGTCTATCAACAATGAGCTGCAGAAAAAAAATGATCATTTATTGCTATTGTAAGAATAGTAAACATGAAGATGTTATTAAGATAAACAGATACAGTACATAAATAAACAGTTATAAAACATTAACAATTGCAAACACATAGAACTGGTAACAACAGCCTCTAACCTCATGTCCAACTATTACTATAATTCAGCACATGGCTTATCATAATCTCCAGCAGCCTAGAGAGTGTGGCATCCTTGGAATCGTGACTCCCAGTACGCTGCCGAACTTTGCCTTGACCTTGGAACCGTGACCCCAACTATGCTGCTGCACCCCATCCCAACCTCGGCCTGTGACCCAGATATTCTCCTCTATCAGGACTTAGTTCCTAGGAGTGTCGGGTTTGAAGGCGGGAGATCCACGGGGAGTGACAGAAGTGCTGAATTATCTGGAGATGCAGCAAAAACCTGGAGCAGGAATCCAAATCCGAGGAGCGATGGCCCGTTGAGAGTCCAGAGGGAAACAGGAAAAGGGGTAGCAGGGTATTTTGAAGTCAAGAAAGGTTGCAGACAGGAAGACAGTGGGACGGACCACAGAACAGGACAGGAGCAACAACGAGGTGGTTCCGTATATAGAACAGGAACAGCAGCGGGATGGAACCATAAAAAGTACAGGAACAAACAGCAAGATGATTCTGTAGACAGGACCGGAACCAGGGCTGCGAACAGGAAAGAAAACAGGGCAGCGAGCAGGGGTGGAACCAGGGCACGAAAAAGGGCTGCGAACAGGAAATAAAACAGGAAAGCAAAGAGGGTGGCAAACAGGACTGCAAACAGGATAGAAAACAGGACTGCAAACAGGGCTATAAACAGGGCTGCAAACAGGAAAGAAACAGGGTCCAGCTACTGTAGCAAGACTGTTGAGAAGCACATAGATGAGTAACAGGTGGCTTCTTATAGGCCGAGGGAGTCAGGTGTTGCAGCAAGCACAGCTGTCTGCTAAATGCTGCCGACAAGGAAGTAGGCCATAGTAGTTTAGTCCTGACAGTGTAGTCAGTGCCCAGATCCTGCCTCAGCCTGGTGAGTTGGCCTCCTGGTTAGACAAGAGGACCTTCATAGATTGAACTGTTTCCCTGTGAGAAATTATCTCTCTTCTTAGATTTAGCACTAGAGCTCCCTTTCCCCTTGATCCACCCTAATTCCCATTGTGAATAAAGGTCTTGTAAAGCTTGTATGGAACATGTTGTTGGAAAAGCAGCTGGGCAAAACTATGTTACTCCCCTTGGTTGTGCTGCTGCAATCTATTTATGTGGGTATTAGATATTATTTCCAAGGGAATGTCTTCCAATGCTTTACCACAGGACATTTCTGATTTCCCTAGCAATATTTTCACCATTCGTGACCTTTGGAGTTTTGTGTCACATGGATTCCCCAATGGTGCCACTACTGTTACTGTGAAGGTGTCATGGGGACAGAATCGTTAAATAACAGGGGACTGGAATCCCTCTGGGTTTACCCCTGAATTGGTGGTCCCATATCATGTTAGTAATTCATTAAAGGGCCTATTCAGTTACCTTCGATAAAATCACTGCCAAATTGAACCCTACCTCACAGTCTGATATTTGTGTTATCACGGTATTCAGAAAGACATCACAAGTCAGAAACAGCGATGTAGGAAAATGCCAATATCGCTCGGTATAGCAGTGTCCTTATCTAAGCTTTTTCTAAGTTCTACCGCTGCGAGAGAGCTGCATCTCCCTGCACAGTTCTTACAAGCGATTGCTCTGTCTGTGTGGGAGCGCTACCGATCAGGAAGAAGCACATCTCGAGCGAGTTTGGAAAGTTATCAAAGCTTTCTGAATAGCTACACTTGCCAACTCATTCGAGAAGTGCCCAAAATGCTTGATTAGTTATTTATCGAACTTTAGTGAATAGGCTCCTAAGCATGGATATTAACTCACTGAATCCAATTTTCATATCCTTTTAAAAAGAAGACAGTTCCTGACTTAACCATGTTAATTGTTTGCTGCAGTGGCACTGAACCAGCATTGGAGTATCCACATTATTGTCACAGGAGGTTGACAAAAACTGTGCTCCTTATATTATAGAAGCCTCTGTTATGCCCTCACAGTCCACTTTCTGGTCCAAGGTGATGTACTGCTGAAATCCTGAGGTTAATGCAATGCTCTGAGTGAACAAATTTCCTTTACAGGTAAAGTTTGTTTCTGGAGATAACGCAATATCAGTGTGTGGATACTGGCACAGTGTCAGCTTATGGTGTGGGGCTTAAACTTTACCTCTCAAAGTCCATATCCTCTATCAAGATCTTGGTCTTCAGTTTGGGCTACATATTCTTTTTTTTGCAGGCTATTGTCCTTTGTGAAAGTGTCTGCTTACTGTATGTTGGTGTTTTACTCTATTTGTAGCTTTGTTTAGAATCTTTTGGGTGAATTGAGTCAAGAGGAGATAACGGTAGATACATTTTCCAAAGTAAACATGTCTTAAAGATCTTTGAGTGCTGTATAAGAGCAATGAGAAGAGAGCTTGTGTGGTGTTTTGGCCCCATCAGGTGCAGTAATATAACGTACTCTACTAATATTAATTTTATGCTGTAATCTCCCCCCATTTTCTCCATTTCCCCATACTCTATTCAATAGAGGCTAATGTTTACATTTCACATAATCCAATAATTTATACTTCACAAACTACAGTATTTTATATCTGCTGTGCCATACAGACTCAGGCTTGATGCAGCACTATTAGCCAAAATACAGGCTGCTCTCTCAACACTCTCTAGGTGGGGGAGGGTATTGCTGCAGTGAAACATAGGCAGTACTCAATGCAGCAGCGCTAGTCATTCGCAGCTGGAGTAAGATTGCTTTTACTGTATGTGATTAATAAACAGAGCTTGCGACTGTGTTAGCAGGGAGAAGGGGAGAGAGGGAGGGTGGGAGTCTGATTGGGTGTAAAATGAGCTGATGCGGAGATGTTTTAAGGGCACTGTTTCAGTCTGTAAGAATGTAACATCACTTTATGTTTTATAGAAAACACAATGAAAGAAAAGTTTATACTTTTGTCACATTAGAATGAGTAATTCTAGGAAAGATAATACCGTAATCTGGGATTTTCTCAAGTACTGTGCCGGATTACTGCCCACAAGCAATGTTTATCAGACAGGGGAAGGTTGCTGTGTTAAGCCACCAATAACCAATACTGATTTGTTGTTATTACTTACTTTGGTTTCATGATTTTAAGAATAACAATGTAATAATAATGTAAACAAGTTCATACATTAAATGAAATTCCTTTTAATGTTGTACAAAACAGGAGGACTTTGTACAAGACACTTTTATTAATGATTATCTTCTTTCTTTTTTTTAAAGTTCACCCCAATGATCAGGGATGTCAATAAACAGATGAGAGTTAATCAGGCTCATTCTCTGCTTGACATTGGTGAAAAGTTTGAAGATGAATTTTCAGTGGCTCTAGAGAAGTTCTCTAAAATGTCATCAAGAAAAAGGAGGTCATCAGGGTTTAGGAGAACTCACGTTACAGCAGTCCTGCCACGGGGTGCACACAGCATCAAGTAGCCAGGAAGGGAACTTGTATTTAGTAAAGGAAGAAGAAACCAGGCACGTTAATGGTCTTTCAGGTAAAAGCATGGTCAACGTTTCAGGCCACTCTCGGACCTTTGTCAAAATGACAAAGAAATAGAAGCCTCCTATCCATGAAGCCAAAGCCAAAGCATTACATCCAGGAGCATGATTCGAATGCCATTTCACTATGTGAATCTCATACAATTGTTATATTTGGAAGTACAGTACATTATTTTAAACAGTTTTTAGGCACTATGGTGTTTTATCTTGGTACATTTTATACTTGTGTAGCCATGCCAGAACTCCTGAAACGGAACACTTGGTCCATTGCTCAAAGCCGAAAAACCAAAGGAGATCTAGTGACCTCCATCCATACATTTTGAAGGGATTGTTTACCTGTGACATTATGTAATAATTTAAATAACCATTTATATCATGTTGTGCCAGTAGTTGTTGAACTAAATGGTATGTCCTACGGAATGTAATGTTAGTCTTTGTTTTTATATTTTAACTGTTTTTAGTGGTGGGCAATTGTTCAGGTGGGAAAAACATATCATTTTTGTACTGTACCTTTTTAAACATAAAAATAATAAAAACACAATAGTACTCTCCTCCGCACTCACACAAAAATACTTCCAGAATACAGGTATTCAAAAAGTATACATTTAATTTAGCCACAAGAATAGAAAAAACACACACCACTTCGGGGATGACCCCTTCGTCAGTTGAGATACACTATAGTAATCACAAGACCCTAAAATACCCCTTGACATATTAAAAAGGCACTCTCTTGTATTCGTGCCAGTTCCTCATGTGCCTAATTTTTTGCAACATTCTAAATGTAAGACACATCATTTGTTTAATAGAGACACCCATAGAGGGAAAAAGATGGAGACAGCTTTGTACAATATAAGACTATTTCTTTAAGGTCCTTCAACACTTCCCTCACTTTGTTTATACTTGGCTAACTAAGAGCAACATTTTAACGCTCCCCTGTTAGAAATTCCTAACCATTTCTAAGATGGTTGGCAGATGATTATTCCGCCTCACAGATCTCGCCTTGACTGCGTTCCTGCGGTGGCAGTTCCTGCAGGAATACTGGGACACCATGAACCAAACCTATATTTCAGGTTGTAGATGTAAATCGCAATACCAATCTCACCACTCAATAGGTGGTGGTAAAAAAAAAATGTGCGTTGTAGTTGCATAATGGAGCTAGTACGAGAATAGCAGTAGTGGGCAAAAAATGCAAGTCGGAGACTTTTTGGAAAAAACGATAGGATTGTCCGAGGAAGCGTGAAACCGCTTCTAAAAAAGCCATTTAGAGTTGGTTTGGACATGCGATAAGGGTTATTACAGAATAGCAAAGCATGTCAATCTGCTTCTAAATAGTGCACTTTAGAAGCGCTTTGTCACATTTTGGAGTTACCAGAATAGGCCCCCAAGTGGGAATATTGTACCTAATCATCACATGTTGTATTAATTTACAAACGATATTTACAATATACTGTAGTGTTTTCTATTATGTTTTGTAGAGGGAAACTGGCAGCGCAAGGGATGACCTCCATGGCACCAACTTGAAGGGAACCATGATCTCCCATAGACAAGGGCTGTCATGATGTCGATGCTGTCGCTGCCCGTGCACCGAGCCCCATGGTTACAGAGGCCCTGTGCTCTTCCCCACAACAATTAAACTGATTGTCGTAGAGAGTGCGGGGCCTAATAAAACTCTCTTGCCTTCTCCGGCAGCATCTCCCTCTGCAGGGCTCCGTCATCAGGGCACTGCGATGTCAAATGGCGTTGCGTTACCATGACAATGGAACATCCTGTGACATTACGATACCATGTGACGTTAAATTGTATGACAACGGGACATGTTGATGCTGTGTTGCCATGACAACATGACGCCGCATGGCACCACAACATCACACAATGTCACGTTGTCATAGCAACGGGACGCCATTTGACATCATGCTGCCATGATGATGGGACGCTGAGGAGTCAGAATTTTGTATGTTACTCCTCCAGCGTAAGGAGGATGAGGAGGCACCATCCACCACCACAAGCAAAATAATGCCCAACCCATCCTCCAGCGCCGACACTCAGGAAAGATCCCCGACCAGTCAGACAGTAAGAAGGAGGAACGGCGGGGTGTAGCTTAGATGGAATTAGGAGTGGGTGGGAGGGTGGGTGAGTGGGTTGTTAAGGGGGGGGGGGAAGAAATAGGTTTACAGCTTACAGCAACAAAGATTTTTTAAATATATTTTGTTTAACTTAATAAAGATTTACTTAACAATATGTATAAAAAGCTGTCATACGGCGAGCAGGCCTCGATGAGCCCAAGATTGGCGTGAAAATAGGCGGCAGAAACATCAACAACTTCCGATATACCGATTATACAACCCTCCTGGCTGAAAAGAAGAATCTCGAACATTTGAGGGAGAGGGAGTGGCTCAGTGAGTAAAGGCACTGACTGGCACTGAGAGTTTGAAGCAGGGGATCCTGGTCACTTTATCTCCCTGTGCCTCAGGCACCAAAAAAAACTTAGATTGTAAGCTCTGCAAAATGTCTCTGCAAAGTGCTGCGTACAACTAGCAGCGCTATACAAGAACATGCTATTATTATTATTATCGGATCATGAAAGTCAAAGAAGAAAGTGAGAAGGTTGGACTGCGCCTGAACAGTAAGAAGACAAAGATCATGACAACAGCAAACATTGCGAACATAAATATCAAGATCAATTATGAAGAAATTGAAGTGGTTAAAGATTTAATCTTTCTTGGCTCCAAAATTGATTGCGATGGCGACTGCACCCCTGATATCAAGAGACGGCTGACACTTGGCAGAAATGCGATGGTCAGTATGAACAACATCTGGAAGAGTAAAGACATCAGCCTGGCAACCAAATGCAGCTTGGTCAGTGCGATCGTTTTCCCAATAGCAATGTATGGCTGCGAAACCTGGATTCTGAGAAAGGCAGACAGGCAAAAGATCGATGCATTTGAACTGTGGTGCTGGAGACGTCTGCTACGCATTCCGTGGACAGCCAGAATAATGAACCAAGCAGTTCTGGAACGGATCAAACCGAAAATCTCACTGGAAGCCAAGATAATAAAGCAAAAGCTCTCCTAATTTGGTCACATCATGTCAAGAAAGTCGCTAGAGAAGGACGTCATGCTTGGAATGATCGGTGGCAAAATAGGAACAGGCCGCCCAAGAACTCGCTGGCTAGATACCATCAAGAAAGACTGAAGAAAGGACTGAACATAGCAGAATTGAAAGAAGCCATGAGAGATCGGAAGACAGGGAGAACACTGATCCAGAGTGGTCCGAGACTCGTACTCGACTGAACGGATAAAATAATGATATATATAGTTGAAGTTTTTATCAATACCACAGCAAAAGCACCTGTTCCTGTCCCAGAGATTCTTGCAGGCCATCATCCTCACCCCAGAGACCACCTAAACAAATGGGTGTATTAGTTGGGATTGAGATACCATGTGGGCCACCTCTGGCTTATAAAAGTCCTCAACAGGTTTAATGTCAATGACATTGTTCATTTCAGTTATTGCGCTTAAGTGTGCACTTAAAACAAAAAAGAAAGGCATTTAAATATTACTTTATTGTTTAGGGCAAGACAGGAGTAGTGCAGTACATATTTATGAAGGTCCCATGGGATAGACGGCTATTAATTTACTTTTGCAGGCTCGTAGTACCAACCCTGAATAGGGTCCATGGGACCCTTTTTCTTTTTTGGAGGATAGGGCTCGATACCATTCAATGTGGGCGGTAGAGGTGTGTTGAAAACTAAGAAAACAAACTGCACACCAAATAGATAACATATCCCAATTAAAAAATAATAATTATATTAATATGTGGTGTATACCACATGAATGCACAAACCAAGTGATCAGTGTAGAAAACAATAACAATACATAACAGGACCTGTATTCAGGGCAAAAGTGTAACGGAGTCTGCTGCTTTCCAGTTAAAGATGGATCAACATCTCAAGCAACTAAGAAAAAAAATATAAAGAGGACAAGCACACGACTCAGGGCCTCATTCAGAGAGGGTTGATAAAAATTATCGCCAGGGCTTTTAAAATTACGCTTTTTTGGGTGTTGCTATCACGGTATTCAGAAAGGCTCGATTACCAGTGATAGCAAAATTCCCAAAATGGGCGAGTTGCTGCCAGCGAGAGCATCGAGTTTCTGAAAAGGCCTAAACCGGCAATTCATTTCTGCTGCAGAGAGAGTGGCTCTGAGAGAGCCGCCTCTCCCAGCTGAAATGTCGCCCGAAAATTATTTATTTAAATATACATTTCTTTCATAGTGTATATATGCAGGGGGTCTCCGGATCTGAACCGCGTTGGTTTCAGGGACCCCCTGCTTCCCGAGATACAGGCCCCTTTATGGGGTGCCGGTATCTCCTATGCAAGGAAATGTCCCGGTCACGTGACGCGGGACATTTCAATGCAGAGGGATACCGGCCCACCATAAAGGGGCCTGTATCTCGGGAAGCAGGGGGTCCCTGAAACCAACGCGGTTCAGATCCGGAGACCCCCTGCAGGTCCCTGGACCTGAAACCAACGTGGTTCAGCCCCCGGAGACCCCCTGCATATCTACACTATGAAAGAAATGTATATTAATAAATATTTTAATAAACATTAATACACGCCCCCCCCCCCCCGCCCAAACCGATACAGTACAGTAATGGGCCAAATATTATTAAACACTGCATTAGCATATAAAAATAAAGTAAATAAATACAGTTATACTTACCACAACAGCAGGTCCCTCTGTCCTCCGTAGCAAGAAAGCATATATAGATAATAAAGACATTCTAATGGCCCCTAACACCTTAATTACCTTAGCAGTTACTAACCGCTATAGTCATTAAGGGGTTAACCCACCCTGACCCGATACAAACCCGAGAGGCCTAAGCACCCACCCCTGACTGACTACAGTATACCCAGCCTATACCCATTGAGTAGTATAGTGGTACATCATACCCATATAATAATAATATGGGCATAATAAGCCTCTATAACACTCAATGGGCACCCTAATTACAATACATTAATACACAAGACACACAATAATAAAACCTAACTAAACTCCAAATGAAATGCCCCCCAAATATTGGCATAATAATGTATTAATCTGTACCCTAAAGAGGTACAGATTAATATATTATCAGTCAATGTGCCTCCCCCAAAAAAATCAAAAAACACATCCAAAGAATAAACCTGTAAAAAGAGACATTTACAAACATTTAATATATTACTTACCATTAGTAGCAGTGACCCTGCGACTCCCGGGGTAACAGGAAGCTCACGTACCTTGAAGGTCTCCAACAGCATCCGATGCCATCCCCCATGAAGATCCGGCTCAGGTACCCAAATCTTCTTTTTTCTTTCTTTAATCACCTTCTTCTATCTTCATCTGTAACCATTTCTTGATCTTCTTTACTGTATCTTCTTTCTTCATCTGTCAATCCAAAATACCCCATGTTAAATCCCAACCGATGTTGTCTCGTCAGCTTCTTGTGCTCAAATGAGGCGTCACGGCCTTAAATAGGGCTTGTGACGTCACATTTAGCCTCCAAATGGTTAACAGCCACCTGATTGGCTGTTAAAACCATGTTCCGACTTTATTTTTATTTTTTTGACATGACGGCACTTAAAGGGAATGATGCCAGCCAATTAGAATTGCTGTGCTTCATTTGCCTTTAAGATGACGTCACAAAGCCGGCATCACATGGTATTTCAGCCAATGAGATTGTGGGAACCAATTCCACACTCTGATTGGCTGAAATACCTTGTGACACAGCGGCCATCTTGGATTTAGTGACGTCGTGTTAATGGGAATGATGCCAGCCAATCAGAATTGCTGTGCTTAATTTGCCTTTAAGATGACGTCACTAAATCCAAGATGGCCGGTGTCACAGGGTATTTCAGCCAATCAGAGTGTGGAATTGGTTCCCACGATCTGATTGGCTGAAATACCATGTGACGCCGGCTTCGTGACGTCATCTTAAAGGCAAATGAAGCACAGCCATTCTGATTGGCTGGCATCATTCCCTTTAAGTGTCGTCATGTCAAAAAAATTTTTAAAGTCGGAACATGGTTTTAACAGCCAATCAGGTGGCTTTTAACCATTTGGAGGCTAAATGTGACGTCACAAGCCCTATTTAAGGCCGTGACGCCTCATTTGAGCCCAAGAAGCCGACGAGACAACATCGGTTGGGATTTAACATGGGGTATTTTGGATTGACAGATGAAGAAAGAAGATAAAGAAGATCAAGAAATAGTTACAGATGAAGATAGAAGAAGGTGATTAAAGAAAGAAAAAAGAAGATCCGGATACCTGATCCGGATCTTCATGGCGGATGGCATCGGATGCTGTTGGAGGGCTTCAAGGTACGTGAGCTTCCTGTTACCCCGGGAGTTGGAGGGCCACCGCTTCTAATGGTAAGTAATATTTTCAATGTTTGTAAATGTGTCTTTTTACAGGTTTATTCTTTGGATGTTGTGACAGGGTGAAGTCAACCCCTATCAGTTATGCCTGGGAGACATATGTCTTAGTGCTTCATCCAGCACTCAGAAGGTTAACTCAGGAGGAAGCTAGGTAATCAGGAGGTAAGCTGACACCTGTTAACCAGCAAGGTATAAAGGATGTTGTTACTGGCAGTAGCTGGCTGCCTTAGACCAGAGAACTCTGCTATTTGAGCTGCTAGCCAGACGGATTCACCAAACTAACTACGTCAACCAAAGTAAGACTTGTTCATTTGTTTTCCTGACTGCTTAATATACACTTACGGTTTAGTAAATGGTTTAGCCAGCCAGCCTGCTAGATAGGCCTGGAGTGTTAGTCAGTTCTCCCAATGTGGAGCAGGATTTGTTTTTTTTTTTAAAGGGACAGTGTACCCACATGTTATATAATGCTGTGGAGAAATAAAGCCACTGAACGTTTTCATTTATCCTGAAACTATACGTGTGGACTGTTCCCTGACCTCGGCTACAGGCCGTCCTGCCATAGATGTGTTTTTTGATTTTTTGGGGGAGGCACATTGACTGATAATATATTAATCGGTACCTCTTTCGGGTTCAGATTAATACATTATTATGCCAATATTTGGGAGGCATTTCTCGCTTGGTATTGCTGTTGCTTTTTTTTATTTCATTTATTATGTGGATGTCATTGTTTGTTTGTTCATGCTTAATGTAATAAAAGGTTTGCGATTGGTGTTCGTTTGTACTTAATGTTATATTGTGTTAGCTAATGTGTTTTATGGTTAGTTCAGATATTGTTAGAATTTCTTTCTTTCTATTTTACTGTTTAAATTCATTAATGTTGGAGTAATTCATTGTTTGGATTGTTTAGTGTTACTATTCATTTTGAGTTGGTTTAGGAATTAATTGGTTTGATTGGTTAATGGTTTAATGAATTCATTGTTGATGTTGTTATTGCTTGTATTGATTAGATTAGCTGGCTACTGTTTTTATTTAGTGAAGTGTGTTTTTTTGGAGTTTAGTTAGGTTTTATTATTGTGTGTCTTGTGTATTCATTTATTGTCATTAGGGTGCCCATTGAGTGCTATAGAGGCTTATCATGCCCATATTATTATTATATGTGTATGATGTACCACTATACTACTCAATGGGTACAGGGTGGGTATAGTCAGTCCGGGGTGGGTGCTTAGGCCTCATGGATGGGTGAAGGGGGTATTAGCCCTAAGGATGTGTGTTTAGACCTTGTGAGGGGGTAGAGATTGGGTTAACCCCTTTATTACCTTAGCGATATTAACCGCTAAGGTAATGAAGGGTTAAGTCCCCCCGCAACTCCCCCGCAAGGCTTAAACAGCCACTAAGGGCCAAATTCCCCCTTCACCCACCCTCGCTAGCCACAGTATTGTATTGTATTGTATGTCTTTACAGTAAGCCTGGCACGGGTGTTTAACCCCTTCATTGCCTTAGTGGTTAGCCGCTAAGGTAATGAAGTTGCTGTACATGCATTTTTCCTGCATCAGATGCATGCCGGGGGGGTCCGGAGCTGCTATTAATGGCTATCAGCTCTGGAGACCCCCGGCATCAATCCAAGGCAGGAAAAGGGCCTGATTTTTTCTAAGTCCCGACACATCACAGCTCATCGAGGCCATCTCCCCACCAATTTACCTAAAGTTTGAGGTGAATTGGATTTGGGGAGAAGAACGCCTTTTAGGGCTGCGATGGGCTGTGAAAGGCCGCGACAGCTGTCTCGCGGGTATCTGAATCGCGCAAGTTTATGATCCTTCAGAAAATGGTCGATAAGCGACTGATCGCTGCTCAATTGGCGAATTTCTGTTGGTGATAAAATTTTGCGTCGATACAGGCCGTTATCGAGCACTTATTGAGGCTTACTTAATACGAGTAGCCATTTTGGTCGATAAGTGCTCGATAAGGGCCTTATCGAGGCTTTCTGAATGAGGCCCTCAGTGTTGTAATAAAATATATTGTGGAAGCAAATAAACACGTACAAAATCATAGATATTTTGAGCATGCCATGTAACATTGATATGCACACACTCCAGATGGATAGCAATAGCGGCGTCGTTAACCTGGGCACCTGGTCACTGCAAAACACCTAGGGGAGTCCTCCCACAGGAGGAAACTTGATGTGGGCACCGTCAGTTGGTATGGATATTACCCTTGAGGAAACCGCGATGTAGCAGAATCGGAATCCTCTGCATCTGACGTCACGGATCCTATGGCGGAGCACTATCAGTGTAGCCAGTTGGAGTTCTCTCACAAGAAAAAACAGCGCCGAGCTGCAGTGTACAGTGACCATTGACGTCGCAGAAGCAACCAAATGGTGAAGCGTCCGGCAGCCTTAGTACCACCGCCGGCAAACATTTCATAGATGTATTGCAGAGAGGGTCTTATAACTCTGAAATCAAAACACTAATCCAACGCATTTCGTAGATAAATCTACTTCATCAGGGGTTTATTCTAATGAAAGAGCTGGTATGAATGGGTTTAAAGCGGTAAATCTGGGTTTTGAAGTAGAGGGGAGATGGGAATCTATATAAAGAGCAATTTATGTGCCACATTTGGCATGCGTGAGCTACTGTAAACTGGATGCTTTTGGCCTGCTAATCATCTCGTCTTGTTGGGTAGCCAAGGAATGTCTTGGATCTTGTGTGGGCCACAATTGGCATTCCCAATATCTACCAAACTTTTAATTCCATCCTCTAAATGCCAAGAAATCAATTGGTCTAGGTGGGCAAACTTGTAGTAATTACAAATATTGGCTATCGCCAAAAAACCCTCTTCCTTAGGATGTTGTAATATGAGGTTTTTAACGCATTGTTTTCTATGGCTACAGATACATCTAGTTAATACTTTCTGAATTTTAACTACAGTAGGTCTGCAGTAGATATTTTAATAGGTAATGTATAGAAATAATACAATAGTTTTGGGAGGAGATTCATTTTAATCACTGTTATGCCTATCCAAGGAACTGTAAGATCCTCCATCCTCAAGATACTTATTAATTCTTTTAAATAGGGCCAGATAGTTAGCTTGTTAAAGCCCTTCAATTGATGGGGTAATATGAATTCCAAGGTAGTTAATAAATGCTTTACACCATCTAAAGTAAAAAATAAAATGTTAATAGTGACGTGTTGAGGTATATTAAGTGCCATGACTTCTGATTTTGCAACAAATCCAGACTTTTTATGAATGAACAGCAGCTTAACAACGTATATAAAAATCCAGTGTTTAGCAAATGGCAGAAAAGATTATCCCAGAAAATTATTATTAAATTGTCACTAAAAAGAGCACCCAATCAAAAAACGCTGTTGTTAATACTAGTTAAGGAAAATATTTTCACCTGTTTTTATTTTTATATTATTTAATTTCAGAACTCTTGCTTTCCAGTGGTAATTGTAATATTAGGTGGGTCCACTACTTCAAGATCACCAGGTGTGTATAAACATTGGTAAGTTTATCTATTTTGTTCTCAAGTATTTAACAGTAGCCTATACCTTTGGAAATTATTTTATGTTCCTATTTTGTTTTGATGGAGAGCGCTAATGTATATAGAAGGATGATACTCCATAAAATAAACTGTAAGAAATCTTATTTTAATTTAGAATTTCCTAATTACTTAATTATTTGGTATATAATATAAAATATCTTTATAACATAACGACAATCATGACTGTCTTGATTGATAGATCTATTTAGGCAATTTTTAATTTTGAACAGAAGTTGGTAAAATGTAATATTTAAAGCAGCAGTCCAAACTGCGTTTTTTTTTTCATTTTATTCCCCCCCCCCCTGTTATATGTGCATCAATACAATCCACACAATGATAAGTAATTAGCTAAGTTGCCAATCGATCCGTTCTCCTGTGATCGATCGGCGAATACTCGGCTCGGGGGTCCACTAAATGGCTGTCAGTGCAGCAGAAGAGGACCAAAGATGCAAAGTTCTGTGGGGAAGATAGTGTGAGCAGGCAGTTACTACATACAAATGGTGCACTGCTAGAGAGAGGGCAGGGCTCAAAAAGGGGTGTGCCCGAGCCTGTTTCAGAAGAGGAAGGGGGTTTGACCTTGTAAATGGTTGTTATGGAAACAAAAATTGCTTGTTACATTATAATACAATACAAATGTAATTCAGAGTTGTATTTAAAAAAATGCTAAAAGTATTTTCTCATAGTACAGAACTGATTTTTTTTTTTTCAACACGTAGGATATTGCTTGGTCTGCAGCTTTAAACGAACACAATTAGCAATTGTTGAATATTGTGTCAGTTTAGTGATTACACCATTTATTGGCTCTTAATTAATTAGCCTAATATGTCACGTTAAATAGCAAGGAAATCTTCCAACCCACATATACTAAAATATTAAAACAAATTGCATTTTTGTTTTAACTCTTAACATAAAGGAAGAAAAGGAATACAAGAATATACTGTTCTTACCTTTGCAATTTCTTCATATCGTTCCTTCACTGATCATTTTGTTCCCATACCAACAGCTTTCTTGTTCACAAACCTGACATAAGTACATTTTCTGGGCTGCATGGCACATACAGTAGCACTGAGAAATGGCGTTAACATTAATTTTCCCAGCTGGCTATTATTATTAACAAGACAAATCGTGGGTACATTTCTATTTTAGGCTGATGCCTAGCAGGTGAGGGAATATGAGGAAGGACAATTTCTTATGCTATCCCTACCCTGCTTAGAAATAAAAAGGTTTGAATCCTATGGCTCGTATGTTTTTTTTTTTATTAACAGAATGAATATCACTGCCAGAAGCAATGCCGAAGCAAGACGGTGTTGTTAAAAACATTTAGTCAGAAATTAAACTGGGTACTACTTTTGCAGAACTAATATTTGTGATACAGTGGCAATATTGGAGGCATTGGTGTATTAAGCCACAGATAGGTTTCCAAGCTGTATCTCTGATTATTACATGTATTGCCATTTAGGAAATCTAGAATTTCCCATTCTAAGATGTGATACATATTTACTTATAAAGTTAAATATCAGCTTAAGGTCAGTCATGTCTTCATTTCACAAGATAAAGATGCTAATTATTTCTGTTTCTGTACATGAACAACGTAATCATAATACAAACTGTTTCTATGTAGCATTCTTAATGTACTATTTCCAGCCAAAAATGAAT